>NC_051214.1:36353958-36653958 GCF_015220715.1 Pygocentrus nattereri | reverse complement strand
GCTGGTGAATGAGAAGCAACCTCAGCTTTGTGAATTGTTGCAGACTAAACATATGAGGAAACCAACTGAGTGTTTATAAATGCAAATAAGTCCATTCATCTCTGAATAATAGATGTTCATCTTAAATCTTTCTCTTTGGCTTTTCGTTATCTACATTGTTGAGTGATCAGGAGTCTGTGCATGTCTTTTTTTGTTAGGAAAATCCTGGAATATTGACTTTGCCTTTTCTTAGTCTTGAAAATAGCTAAAAAGTAATGCAAGTAAAGCCACTACTTTTCAGGAAAAGTAGCTAAATTGTAACTAGATACACATTTTGTGGATACAAAGTAGCTAACTATTAAATTGTCAGTAGCTATCCCAACCCTGCCTACAACCATATTATCCACTACTATGAGATCCATTTGATGGGCAAAAGTTTTAGCCCCATTGTTCAGGTACCACCAACATAATACAGGTAAGGGAATAGATACATACACATATGAAAAAAAGTAATACACTCCAAGTTATAAACTGTAGTAACGTCAGTAATATTACCTAGAGAAACCCCTTGGCTGGCAAGACTGATATCCCCACCACTGTGTAATGACATTTAGAAGCTCTGTTCATTTTATTTTATGGTCTGCCAACCATTTCTGATGTGCCTGAAATGTATTATAATGGTTCTACTGGGAAACAGTGATAGTGCTATCAAGAAGGAGCATAATGTTAGGCAAGGGTGTTGGCTGGATAGCTGTGCTATGTGAACACTGATTGACTAGAATAAAAGATCTTGTAGTGCTGGTAGTCATACACAAAATGTCCAACTGAGATTAGGTGATGAAAATAAATGATGCCCATAGTATTATGCCTGATAACAGCTGCACTTAAAAAGTTCCTAAATGCTTTTGATCTGGTTATTTCATTTTAGGAAAAAAAACTTCAAATAGAACATTAGCATTCTGTGAAAGTTCTTTAACCTAAAAGGGCCTTCAAGATTGTAGTTCTCATTTATAAATGAGGTTTCTCTTTGTAAATCACATTCACATTTTTCCCCTTATTTCCAATGTAGTCCATCAGCCAAGCACTGGAGCTACAAGGATAATGTTGCTAACAAACACTAGAAGCTAATAGTCACCCAAACTTCTCTCAACAAAACTTCTGTCAACCTGATCAAACTGCTTATTTAAGGCCTTGTCAATGGGGTTTAAGGCACAGTATGACTTCCTGTGAACACTAAAGATGAGCATGTATTTCTGGAAAAGATTTGAGTGTCTTTTGATTTTTACTGTTTGTTAGCCATGTTAGTTCCTCAAAGCCTCAGCAATAAACTAAAGAAGTAAAGTTTGGACTCTTTAATATTAAAAGTCTTGGCTGAATGAAATATGATGTATTTTTCCTCTAAATCATTCTTTTAAAGAACCTTCCATTGAAAGCTTCTTTGAGGGACTAAAAGAATGGCATCACTCTGAAGAACTCTTGCTGGCACATTTATTTTTTGTGTTAAAAACAGTTTTTGACAAAAAAATATATAATTAAGGTTTTCATTCCAGGTCCAGCTGTAAATGTCACTGAATCACTGAAAATCAGAAGCCTGACTGAGTTGTGGGTTGTGATACATACAGAATATAGCTATATCATTTTGCAACATTTATGTAAGGAATTGGCCAGTGTCATCTGCACTGCCATCTCTAAAGCAGCAGGGGTTCAGAGCTTTCAAGAATTTACCCTCAATGGACTTTCTCCATTCAGCAGCCTCTGTGACTGACCCTTTCAAAGTCTCAGTTAATGACAGGAGCAGAAAGGGAAAGAGGGAGGAGAGATTGATGTTAATAGAAGCAAAGGAAGAGTGATGGAGATGAGGAGAGAAAGGTAGGAAATGAGAAAAGGAAAAGAGAGTGTTGGCTGAATGAGAAAGGGGAAAAGCGGTGGGGTTGAGGGAGCTGAGCACTAGGCCAGTGTTGGGACGGCAGCGCATGTCCAGGCTACAGCTGAGTGATGGATGGCAGGCCGAATCGCTGCTTATTGCCTCCTCACTCTCAGAGTGGCCTGACGGCTCTGTGCATCAGCCATTGTGTAAACATACAGTCAGAGTCATTCAGCACATTCAAGAGGTCAGAACGGAGGCTCCTGGGAGGTGTGACTCATTTAAAAACCAAAGATCTATCTCTCTCAAATTTTTAAAACATTTAAAACTTGGACAACCATTTTGGAATATTCATCAAAGCATATTATTTATTATTATTATCATTGTTATTATTATTATTATTATTATTATTATTATTATTATTATTATTATTATACATATTTTATAAAAAATAAAAATGGTTTTATTAGCATTGCATATAAATCGTTAAAATTTTTATAACAGTTAATACTTCATAATGCTGCTGTCATAATAACTGTTATTTATTTTTATTTACTTTATTTATCAATGAACCTGCTGTTTAATAGAACCATGCTGATTGGTGTATTTAAATTCTGTGAATTTTGCAGTGCTACTTTATATTAATGTTAAGTTTTGGTTGGAAAAAAGTAGTTGAATTCTTTAATCACCAATAAAAATGGATCAATCAGAATTTTTTTCTCTGTGGTATCAAAGCAGATACAGCCAAGCTACCTCTACCATCTTGCTAGGCCTTCAGAAGCTGGACAGAAAGCCTTACTTGTTGGAAAGAGCTACATTTGCCTGAAGGATATAACATAGAATTTCTGACCAGGAAAACTCCCCCTCAACTGAGAATTCATAAAGTCAGTTCAGCATGTGAGGTCATATCCACATGGCTGTTCACAACTGTCAACAATAAGAAAATACCACTTCTTTGCTTCTTAATGTGGTTAAGGTGGTATTTGCCTTAGATTGTACAGATAGCATTTCGTTAACTCTATAACATTGACCATAATGTTTTGAGGAAGTCAATACATCAAGAATGTTTATGTCATTGCTCATATAATTAATGTTAGCTTGCCTAGCTTGTTGGTAACAATATTTGCTTTTGTGGAGACATTCCTGTTTTTTTTCCACTTTCCATCTTGAATGTATGGAAGTGGAAAATGATGTAAGTCTGCGTTACTGCTTCTGAGTTCTGAGTATGTTGTACTCTTAGAACTTAGATAACACATTTCATGGCTTTCATTGTTATTCTACTCACACATTTAATTAAAAGAATCAATAAACATTAAAAATGTGATATTGCCATAGTTGATTAAGAACATAACATATATATATATATATATATATATATATATATATATATATATATATATATATATTTTTTTTTTTTTTTTTTTTTTTTTTTTTTCTCAGTTTATCTTATTGTAAAGAGTGGTGCCTATGCATATTCACTGCAGAACTGGGCACATCATTACTATAATTAATAGCATATTTTCTAATCAAGACAAAACAATAGCATAATTATGCACACATTAATGACAACAATCAATGCATGTACATAATGACAGAAAAAAATCTGCAAACGTAAAAATCCAAGCCATCAAGAATCTTAGCCAAAGCAAATTGCCATGGTCGGTGTGGAAATATTTTTTCATTTATATCTTACCTTTGATGGCAGTTTGCAGAACCCTGCTGGAAAGGTTGAATTAAGTTTTTTCTTTAACTTGGCTAATATTTTATATTTGGCTTTGAAAATGGGCATCCTCAACTCAGTCAAAGTACTGGGCCTGCTTTTACATATCTTCCAGGCACATGCTTGAATATCTGGAGTTTCAAATTCAAAATACATTCACAGGAATGCTAGATTACCGCTAAAACCTTAAAGATTGAACAATGTAATGTAAATGACAAGCAGTGATTGTAGGAGAAAATTAAGTTTAGGAAAGACACGATTCAGGACTACAATTCGCCATAACATAGTGATAAATTAATGCATCTTTTTCTGCTATGCTGCTAATGTCAAAATAATGCTAGTCAAAATACCCGTGAACACATCCTCAAAACCCATTGGATGAGCTGGGCCTGATTTTATTCATGAGCGATTTATTGATGTGTTTGAATCATTCAAATTCTGAGCACCATTTCTTCCACTTTATGAAACTCTGAAGATATTTGTTTTAGTGACAATGGCAAATCACTGTATTAGAGTACTGTAGCATATCCAGACCTTTAGGCTAGTTTGAGGTGTGAAAAAAAAATAAGAACTTATGATACATGATGGGCGCTGTGACAGAACAAGCATCTTCAAACTTTCTAGACATAAATCCCTGAAGAGGAAAGTTTTCATCAAGCATGTCTTTTATTTCCCATGGTGGATTACTTCTTTCATATCCTCTGCAGCTAGCTAGCTTCTTCTGCACAGCTTGGAATTTCACAGAATCATTTGCAACACTGAGCAAAGTGCTCATGGGATTTCCTGGGAAAACTATAGACCATTATGTGAGGATGAATGATTAAACAGTGATCATTTTTGTGTATAAATTATTGCTGAAGCAACTAGCCTATAGCACTACAGTTAGCAAGATTTAGGAAGTCAGGTATGTTTTGGAAGTAGAAGGTACCTGCTGTTTGGTAAGTATTTCATATTGTTCACAGAAGAACAGACTGACAAAGCTCTGACAGTGATGCTATTTTTTATTTGTTCATTACAAACACATTTAAGAAAGACCAGAACTGATTTTGATCTCTTGTTTCTTGGTAGGCTTGTTTTATAAATAAAGTGGTGGAAAAAGTGCAAAACACCTGTTCTTAAGTAGAAACTCTCCATAAAGTATTAGTCAGTGATATTCTGTTGTTTCTACTTGAGTAAAAGAGTACAAAAGTACCAACTTGTGCAAGGACCTAACTCCTTTCACAGTAGTTATATATGCAGTTTTTGCCTATTTTAGAGAGGAATTTCTTTTCTTCAGTAACATTGGTGAAATACGTTTTGGTGAAAATGTGTATGATTTACAAAAATGAAAGCAAACTGGATTTTTATCTTCGCAGGTGAGCGAGCAAATCAACATTTATGCAAGTCTTTAAATGTTATATTACTGTTGCAGTTGTATTATTTTTTTTATTAAAAAGATGCAGTTGTGCTGTTTATTTTATCTTGCCACTGCCATGTTTGTGAAGACGTGTGAACTGTTTTCACAGCATGGGGGTCTCATCCATACCATTTCACCTCTCATTGCTCACTTGGAGCTCAACACAGAGTCACAGCATTTTACACAACAGTGTCCTAGTTATGATGACAGACTTAAAGGGAAAAATAATAAACTGATTAAACTGATTAACTGAATGTTTCCTCCCACAGTCCAAAGACATGCAGTCAGGCCAGTTGGATGTGCTAAATTGTCTAACTTTAATATGCTAAAAGTCCAATTTAATATGGTATAGGTTATGTCCAAATTATATTGCAAATGATGATCATTCAAGTCAAGCATGATGAACCATTATGAGGCCTTATGTGGCAGTACAGGACATTTCGCATGTAAAACACAAGTGATGGCCAGTTATAATGTTAAGAATGACCTCTATTTATTGTAATTGTTGATAAAGCGACTCAAAGTTTGACCTTGGTATAAAGCACAGAAAAATAGGTCACCTATAATACATCATCTAGCTTCATAAAACAGTGTTAAGTTACCTTGTGTTAAGTTAACACTAGCTTGTTGTTTTTAAGTCATCAAATGATTTTTTGCTGTCTTTATTTGATTACGTGGCATTAAAAAGACAAATAATCCAAAAGCGATTATGCTACTTTAATACAGTAATCCTTTACTTTGATCACTTTTCAATAGATAATCAATCTGTACATTTTAAACCTTGGCTATGTCTACAGTCAAGTGTTATATGGTTTAGTCTAGGACATGGGCCATAGGTAATGTATTGGGGAAGCTCTATGGTAAAGTGCATTGATTAGGTTGACATTAGTTTATTTACTGTATCATTTATCTGACAATAGCACCAAAATGAATTTTTCATACTGCTGCCAATGGTTCATATTTTCTCATTCTGATGCATGAAAGAGTTGTTTACAGCACCTAAAACACATGTTCATTTATTCAATCAACTGCTTCTGAAATGTAATTAAATCTCGCACTCATTCTAATTATTCAGGCACTGCTTTGCATTATTACTATTTCTTTGACTATACTGTCTGATCATTTGCATATTTTTATTAACCCCCAGCGAATGACTAATTTACATGTCTCAATGAGAGATGAAGAGTTGCCCTGCAGATTTGGGATCACACTTTGGGTGGACATTTTTTTTCTTTTCGTCTCCTTCTTCCTTCTTCATGATGAGCCTTGGAGATGGCAGGAATAATTAACAGCACCTGAATCAAGTTTTCCCACCCACGCATTTGTAGGGTGAGATGGGGGTAGTTAATATGAGGTGCTATGCTGAAACCTGAGCTGACATGAGACTCCCTGTTATAGTGAGAGAAGACACCTCCCTTTTTCCATGATACACTCTCTCTGATGCCTGAGTCTCTGAGGGGTGCGTGGGGGTGGGGGTGTCTCATTAGTATGGTGGGGAAGGTGGGCACACTGGTACCTCCCATGTTGCCTCATCAGCCTCACAGCAAGCTAGAGGATTGAGGCTTGGACTAGAAGGGGAAGATGTGGCATAGTCATTAACCACAGCACGGCCCCAAGTTTCATGGAATATGAGACCATTTATGTGCTCCCCATTCTGAGGACAGATACAAGTGTTCTACAACATTTGCAAAATATGTGCAATATCGAGCTGGTGGATAATTTTTTTGCAGGTCTTCAATTCCTATCTTACTGAATAATACATTGTAGTGACTGTAAAAAAAAAATTAAAGATTAATATAATTTATGGTAGGGTTCTGAAATCTCTAAAACATTAAATCACAATTCATTGCATTTCTTATTTGCTTATTATCACATTCACAGTCAACGTTTGCAAACACTGATTGTAGCCTATTGAGGCTCTCAAGGGGAACTGGAGCTTTCCACTTTGCTAATGCTGTTGTTAGTTTGCTGCTCATTGATTTATCCATAGACCTGCCACTTGCACTGTTCAGCATAGTTGGGCAAAAGTGCTGAAAGTATTGCATTAAAAGCCTATTAAAAGCTATATTAATGGTTGCAAAGTCCCAAATTCTATCATAGCAACATACATTACACAGCTGGGCTTCACCTTGCACTACTCTGAATGGTTTGAAGGGTCACACTATGAAAATGTTTTAAAAAATGTTGTGCCACTAATAATGTGTTCACATGTTATTGACACAAAGTTAACACATTAACTGTGGTGGCCCTCGTTTAAAGCCAAGGTTCACTCGAATGATTCCACCAGTTATTGTAGCTACGAAGTCGTGGAAACCTTTGCTTGCCACAGCTAAAACATCCCACTTGCTTCAAATCTTGTTGAGTTGTTTAATAATTTTGAAATGAGTTGCCTAAATAATTTTAGGCATACTCTTATGCCTAAAAGCAGTAGTAGCAAACATCTCGTTTATAGTGTGTGTTCATTCTTATAAATATGAATATATCACACAGTGTCAGAAACCACAGACGCAAGCCCATTGAGATTACATTGAGAGAACACTTTAATGTGGTTTTAGATAACTGGTTTTAGCCAATTGCTAATAGGTGCTTGTAAGCTTCCATTACCTATAAGTTACACCCTGTGCAAAACTAAAGAAACAAACATTGGAGAACATTGAGCTTAAAATGTTAAAAATTTAAAAAATAAAAAATTGGATGAATGGATAGATGAAATGTTCGTCCTGGCTCAATATGTTTCCTACTAGGCTGCGATAGCCTCATTACTCCCGCCCAGTACTCACCAACAGCTTGTGTGCTTCTAAAGCACATCAAGAAAGCTTGTAATTACAAACCTGATGCGAGGCAATGGGAAGGTTTTAAACACTGTGTGTGTCAGCTGCTGATGGAGAAGTGTTACCAGAAGCACCTCAGACGACACTGACATTGACAGCGTCCTGTATTTGGCTCAGACTCATTTGATGTAATCACTCAGCAAGTTTAATCATGATTGCAGTACAGATCTGATGAGCTGCAGAATAGGTGATGGAGAGAGAGAGAAAGAGAAGGCAAGGGAAAGGAGAAAAAGGAGAAAAGAATACATTTCCACAGAAATGGCACAAATCTTCCTTTATTTAAGATGAGCAATGCATCTGTGAGAACTGGATAGTGCAGCCATATGCTTTTAATATCTATTAACATTATTGCAATGGGCCACTTCTTTATTTCTAATCCATGTTTATATTTAGTTACAAAGAGAAGAAAATAACACACCATGCATTCATGCCATCTTTAATCAATCTAGATTTATGTGAGACTAAAGCAGAAATCAGAAGCCGTGCTAAAATAATGAGCATGTAGCTTCCTGGGGAATACATTCAATCTGGCAGCTCCTCGGAAAGCCCCGCCCTCCCCCATCTCCAACCCACACCTTTATTAACATGCATGCAACACAGAATGAGCCCCAGCTCCAGGGAGGAGCAGCGTAGTTTATATGTGGCATGAGGTGGAAAGATGTAATCTGGAAAAGCCTCTGTCTATCTGACCACTGCTTATTAAGATAATCACAGTGTATGCATATGTTATAGTACATAGGCTATATATCCAGTGTCCTCAGTCAAGTCAGTAATGTTCAGCTATGGTACTGTTCAAAACTCGAAGACCACTTTTCCAGCCAGAATGGCCATTGAATACAAGTTATTCATTTTCAGCATCAGGAAACATTTATTTATTATAATATTACACAACGTGTAACCTCAACGAATTATATTTTTTGTGTTTAGTGTGTTCACTTTTTGCCTTTATTACAGTTTCTGTTTCAGACTTACTTTCAGTTTTTCAAAGAAATCTGCAGGGATATTTTTCCACACCTCCAAAGGTTGCATTTTCTGCAACATCCAGTCATGTTGAAATCTGGACTTTGGGGTGGTCGGTCCATTGTTCCTCAAAAAACAGCATGTTCTTTGTTTGATTCGCAGTTTTTTTCCTCTTTTTTATTTCCTTTTGTCAGAATGGCCCTTTGACAACTACACATCTTTTCAGACTCATAGTGTTGAGTAGTGTTCTCAAAGTGGAAGGATAGACAGATTTTCAGATTGCATAATAAACCTAGAGCTTATGATAGGGTTGTGAAATCTTTAAAATATCAAATAATGATTAACCACATAACTTGGCTTAAATGCCTATTTTGACCAGAAAAGAACTGAACCAAGGTTGGTATCTGACTTTTGCTCAGTCTTGTATACTAGGTTGGACAATGAATATTTGAATATATTTTTCTAAAGCTAGATAGCTAAAAGATGCCCAGTCAAAATGATGTACATTTAAATAAAAATTGGGATTAATACTGTTTAACATATTTCTTAGAGCCAGTGCTGTTTTCCTGCAAGTTTGGCTAAAAGGAATATGGATAAAAATAAGAAAAGTAAAGGTCTACACTCAAAGCATCAAATATTTGGCAAACAGGGTTAGGCCTTTTTCATTTCAGTACTCTTTCATAATTGATTAATTTTGTTATGCAGATGAGTCATTGCAAACAGTGTAAATGTCAGAGATTTGGCATGATCTGTTCTCTGGTGTGATCTGTTATGTTCTCTTTGCACAGAAATAAACTTTGAATTCATAATTAAAACCACTGAATGATAGTTTAGTTCATTTTTGGGAATGGAAGAAATATGAGATCACTTAGAACACTCCACATACTGCAAAATGAAAACTCCCTGTTTGTTACACACTTTTCTTTTGGATCTGGAAAAAATTGTTATTTGTTCTGTCTTTTCTTCCAAGCTATCCCAGCAGCTAAAAACATGAGCGTGGTTGAATGCATGCAGTTGTCTAGTTGTCTTATTGGCCATTCTGTTTTGTCTTAAGGTGTGCAATAGGTAACTCTAGATAGGCAAATTATCACAGTAAAACCCACGATTCAGATTCAGATTCAGATTCCTTTATTGATCCCAGGGGGAAATTGCAGAATGCAGGATGTGTACTATCTGCTAAGTTAACCTCTAAATGAAGTCAAAAACAGGAGTAAATAACTGAAGCGCATTGATGTTAGTAATTGAGATGCCAACATCTACAATTGATATCGCATGTACCATATCTAATGGTAAAAAAGACATTAATCTAATCAGTTTCTATACACTAACCGGTATATACATGGAAAATATAAAGTGTAATGGTGGTACTTTGTCTACAGTGTTGAAGGCTTTATATTTTCCATCCAGGTCACTATTGCTGTGATTGGGCCTCTTTTAGCTCTCTAGCTTTTTAATTATGTATAATGCATTTCAATCATAGATGTCTTAAGCTTTGGATAAACAACGCAACCTTTAAAATCCTAGCAGAATACGAAAAGGTTGGGATTTGTGTAGTAGTTGTTAAAGTAATAGATGTACATTCACTCAATTGTGCCTTAAACTTCTCATTGGCTGAATGCACTCAGAGTGGGGTTGAAAACCTTGAACATTGTTTGACATAGTCCGACTGGTCAGGAGGCAAAAATTTCCCTTCACACACTTCTCAATTTTCTCTCTCAGCTGTTGTCCCTGATTTACCCAAAATCTGAAGAATAGAGCCGACCAGCACAGACTCAGTCAGACAGAAAATCAGGGCTAAAATTAGGGGTTTATTTTGTTTAATAGTGAAACCCCAGCTTTATAGAGGCAGCTGTTTTTGAATGGCTAGTTTTTAGGTTTTAACATCAGAAGTTCATACTTTTAATTATGCTCAACAGTCTGTGTCAAAGGTTGGAACATACTTTTTAATTGGTACAGATTTATATGACTTTAGCATAAAAGTAAAATATTGAATAATGGCGTTACTTTTTCAAGGACATATTCATTATAGTAATTCTATTACAGCATAAGAGAAGCAATTATTAATTTGTACCACCTCACTATCCCAACACTGGATGTCTGTAACTATGTAAAAAGGTGTATGGTGCTGTTGTGACTAGAGGATTCCAGTTATAAAACACCATATTTATGTGAAAATACAGTATTTTTAAAAAACTCATGTTTCATCACAATCAAACAAAGCTCAAATGAAATCTTAATTTTATGCCTCTTTACTGGTTTCATTTCTGTTGGTCTACCTCATGACAAAAATCTATAATATATATATATATATATATATATATATATATATATATATATATATATATATATATATGGGTCATTCCACTAGAATGGTTCAAATTGGACTTTGACATTTTCAAATTTTTTGCTTAAATGTATCATTGATATGTATACCTCACAGTCAAACATGTAACGGGGTTGAGTGTGACAGGGTTGTGATTTTTGCACAAAATGGCCGCTGCTCTACATACTGTATACCAGAGAGAGAGCACATGGCATGCATGAGATTCAGAATTAGCATATAGTTTTGAAATAAAAAAAACTTTTTTATAAGTAATAGTTTTCTATCTTTTTTTCATGTGACGGTGTTGAGTCACTGAGTTTGGCGACCACAATATCACAAGATAAATGACCAAAATTAAATAAAAGAAGGAAGCCACTTGCCTGTCTTTGCTGTCCTGTTGTCCAAAAGACTTGAGTGATGTCACTTCTTGATGTATATGGATCATATGGATCATACCATTGTTTTTGTGGGGGAGATTCATTTGTGTTACGGGGTTGAGGGGTTACTTAGGTACAGAACTAAATAATGTGATTTTAATAAATAATTATCAATTAATTTTGAAAAATAATATCACAAACAATTAAACACAGACAGTTGTTTAGGTTGACATCAAAATATATTTTTTATAGTTGTATTTGGTATACTTTCGTTGAAGGCCATGAGGGACATGACAAAATAGGTGGTGTCAGCAAAAATAAATAAATAAACAAAGTTCTCATAAAAAGATCAAATAAAAAAAAATACACTGTATTAAAGGAGATATTTCAATGTATGTGTAAAGCTGTTAAAATATAGATTTTTGTGACCCAGTAGATAAAATACACCTAAAGAGGAGATGAGGACTCAAAATGTGCCATTTCCATGGAATGACCCATATATATAATGTAATCCAACCTAAACCAGCCATTAGGGGTGTACTCTGTGTACTTCTGGTGCCGGTCCCAAGCCCGGATAAATGGTGAGGGTTGCGTCAAGAAGAGCATCCGGTGTAAAACTTGTGCCAAAACTATCATGCGGATCACAAATATGATTGCCATACCGGATCGGTCGAGGCCCGGGTTAACAACGACCGCCTCCGGTGCTGTTGACCAGCAGGGTGCCGGTGGAAATTGGACTACTGTAGGTCGAAGACCATCAAAGAGGAGAGGAGGAAGGCGGGTTAGAAGGCAGCGAGAGAGAAGGAAAGGCAAGAGTGTGGAGGTTAGAGTAGGGACTCTCAACATAGGGACAATGACTGGTAAAGGCACAGAGCTTGCAGACATGATGGAGAGAAGGAAGGTAGATATTCTGTGTGTCCAGGAGACCAGATGGAAAGGAAGCAAGGCCAGAAACATTGTAGATGGATTCAAACTGTTCTATCATGGTGTAGAGAGGAAGAGAAATGGAGTAGGGATAATCCTAAAGGAACAACTTGTGAAAAGTGTTCTGGATGTAAAGAGAGTGTCAGACAGGATCATGAGCCTGAAGTTGGACGTTGATGGTGTGATTTTGAATGTGGTCAGTTCATATGCACCACAGGTTGGTTGTTAGTTAGAGGAGAAAGAGGAATTTTGGAGTAAGATGGATGAAGTGGTAGATGGTGTCCCTAGAGAGGAGAGGATTAGTGATTGGTGCAGACTTCAATGGACATGTTGGTGAAGGGAACAGAGGGGATGATGAGGTGTGTATGGTGTGAAAGACGGAAGGTCAGATGATTGTAGATTTTGCAAATGGCTGTGGTGAACACGTATTTTCAGAAGAGGGAAGAACACAGGGTGACATACAAGAGTGGAGGGAGGTGCACACAGGTGGATTATATCCTTAGCAGGAGATGCCACTTAAAGGAGATTGGAGATTGTAAAGTGGTACCAGGGGAAAATGTAGCAAGGCAGCATAGGGTGGTTGTCTGTAGAATGAGATTAGTAACAAAGAAGAGGAAGAGAGTGAAGACAGAGCCAAAGATTAGATGGTGGAAGCTATAGGAGGAGGATGGTTGCAGGCAGTTCAGGGAAAAATTGCAACAGGCCCTTGGGGGCAGTGAGGAGCTACCTGAGGACTGGGAAACTACAGCTAAGGTGGTGAGAGAAACTGGCAAAAGTGTGTTGGGTGTTTCGTCTGGTCAGTGGAAAGAAGACAAGGAAAGTTGGTGGTGGAATAAGGAAGTCCAGGAGCGTATTCAGAAGAAGAAGGCAGCTAAGAAAAAGTGGGATAACCAGAGAGATGAAGGAAGTAGGCAGGAGTACTGTGAGGCTAGACGCATAGTGAAAAGAATGGTGGCAAAGGCAAAGGCTCAGGCCTATGATGAGCTGTATGAGAGGCTGGACAGTAAAGAAGGAGGAAAGGGCTTGTATCGTTTGGCTAAACAGAGAGATAGAGCTGGAAAGGATGTATAGCAGGTTAGGCTGATAAAGGATAGAGAGGGAAATGTACTAGTGAGTGAACAGAGAATGTTGAGTAGATGGAAGGAGTACTTTGAGGAACTAATGAATGAGGAAAACGAGAGAGAGAGGAGGACAACGGGGGGAGGAGAGATAGTGGATCAGGAAGTGCAGAGAATTGGTAAGGTGGAAGTGAGGGCAGCTTTAAAAAGGATGAAGAATGGAAAGGCAGTTGGTCCAGATGACATACCTGTGGAGGTATGGAGATGTTTAGGAAAGAAGGCAGTGGACTTTTTAACCAGGTTGTTTAACAAAATCCTGGAGAGTAAGAGGATGCCTGATGAGTGGAGAAGCAGTGTACTGGTCCCCATTTTTAAGAACAAGGGTGATGTGCAGAACTGCAGCAACTACAGAGGTATAAAGTTGATGAGCCACACCATGAAGGTATGGGAAAGAGTTGTTGAAGCAAGGCTAAGGCGAGAGGTTCAGATCAGTGAGCAGCAGTTTGGTTTCATGCCCAGAAAGAGTACCACAGATGCAATTTTTGTGTTGAGAGTGTTGGTAGAGAAGTACAGAGAAGGTCAGAAGGAGCTACATTGTGTCTTTGTGGATCTAGAGAAGGCATATGATAGGGTGCCAAGAGAGGAACTGTGGTACTGTATGAGGAAGTCAGGTGTAGCTGAAAAGTATGTTAGGGTGGTGCAGGACATGTATGAGTATAGTGAGACAGTGGTGGGGTGTGCAGTTGGAGTGACAAATGGTTTCAAGGTGAAGGTAGGGTTACATCAGGGATCAGCTTTGAGCCCCTTCTTGTTTGCAGTGGTGATGGAAAGGTTGACAGATGAGGTCAGGCAGGAGGCTCCATGGACCATGATGTTTGCAGATGACATTGTAATCTGTGGTGAGAGTAGAGAGCAGGTGGAAGAGAATCTGGAGAGGTGGAGGTTTGCACTGGAGAGGAGAGGAATGAAGGTCAGTAGAGACAAGACAGAATACATGTGTGTGAATGAGAGGGAGGCAGGTGGAAAGGTGAAGATGCAAGGAGTAGAGGTCGTAAAGGTGACTTTAAATATCTTGGGTCAACCATCCAGAGCAATGGACAGTGTAGAAAAGAGGTGAAGAAGAGGGTGCAGGCAGGATGGAGTGGGTGGAGATGGGTTTCAGGGCTGATGTGTGACAGAAGGATAGCAGCAAGAGTGAAAGGGAAGGTTTACAAGACAGTATTGCATCCTGCTATGATGTATGGTTTGGAGACTATGGCTCTGTCTAAAAGACAGGAAGCTGAGCTGGAGGTGGCGGAGATGAAGATGCTGAGATTTTCGTTGGGAGTGACAAGGATGGACAAGATTAGAAATGGGCAGATCAGAGGGACAGTGAAGGTGGAGCAGTTTGGAGATAAAGCCAGAGAGGCCAGGTTGAGATGCTTTGGACATGTGTTGAGGAGGAATAGTGGATATATTGTTCCAAGAATGTTGGAGAAGAGGTAGACCTCAGAGAAGGTTTATGGATATAGTGAAGGTGGACATGGAGATGTTTGGTGTAAACGTAGAGGAGGCAGTGGATAGGGCAAGATGGAGGCAGATGATCCGCTGTGGCGACCCCTAAAGGGAGCAGCCGAAAGAAGAAGAAGAAGAAGAAGAAGAAGAAGAATCCAACCGACTCTACTAAGATACTATTTTTTCTTTTTTGGTATTAATATTGAACTCGGCTGATACCAGTACTGAAACAAATTTGTTTTGTGTCTTTAAAAACTACTAAGATTTAAAATCTACTGTTTGAAATATTATACACATATATGTACACCACACTCAAACTACTTAAACAACTACTCCAGACAGACTGTTATTATGTGGCATTATGTTGTGATTATTGATGTTATCATTGCACCTTCTTTACATTTTGCCATGCAATTCTGTTAAAATACAAAAAGGGTCAAAAATACCCCTGGTCAAACTACATGTTTTGTTGATTTTATACAAGAAAATCCTTTACATCCTCTACAAAGAACAAACTCTTCTGCAAATTTTAGTCAAAATTTCTATTTGATTAATTTTGTTTAACACTCAGGTTCCGAACTTGAGTGCAGTAAAGAGCAATGTGTGATCATTTTAGAGTAGAGTTTGTAATTTTACATTTTATTTAATATTAGATATTAGATGTGCATTGATTAAGTTAATGCTGTATTTTCATTACAACAAACCGGATTGCTTTCCTCCACAGCTGTCGGCCACCTAGGGGACTTTTGACTAAAACACAAGTAAGTGGAGTTGAAAAGAGGGAAACTGTCTGCGGAGTTTTAGGCCTGTTCTGAGCCCCATAGCAGCCCATTACTATACTAAATATTTTGTTTTTAAACTTAAAAAATAAAAATGTAATGATGTTTTTAATTTATGTCACCGCAATAACACTATGGTTGCTGTGCCACATATTAAAAATCTGACTGGTTGCTGGTACATTTAATTGCATACAGTCAATCCAGAATGAGATGCAGAGATAGCAGAGTGAGCATCTGCATAATCCATCCATCCATCCATTTTCTAAGCCGCTTCTCCATCAGGGTCGCAGGGGGGTGCTGGAGCCTATCCCAGCAGTCTTTGGGCGGAAGGCAGGATACACCCTGGACAGGTCGTCAGTCCATCACAGGGCAGACAGACAGACACAGACAGTCACTCGCACACTCACACCTAGTGGCAATGTAGCATGTCCAATTGGCCTGACTGCATGTCTTTGGACTGTGGGAGGAAACCGGAGAACCCAGAGGAAACCCACGCAGACACGGGGAGAACATGCAAACTCAACACAGAGAGGACCCTGGCCGCCCGGCCGGGGAATCGAACCCAGGCCCTCCTTGCTGTGAGGCGACAGCGCCTGACATCAACATCATGCATATGCTGCTTAAAATTTAGCATTCCTAAATACACCTTCCCAAGTCTTCCCAAGATGATGCATACTAATTTTACATAGAAAATCAGAAAACATATCATTTGACCAAGTATGGCCAAACTTTTGCTTGCAGCTATAGAAGGAATGATAGCGTTCTTGCTCCATTTTAAGTAAAGAAACATTTACATGGAATGTAAATGTGGCACAAAGGACATGGAAGTAGTGGCACAAAGGAGTTAAAAGAGATTTTATTTCATGATTGTGTGTTGAATGCTCTCTATCTGCTGAGGTAGTCTGCTCAGTGCAGATTCCCTGCTGTTCCATCACACAGTTAATTACTATAAATTAGTATAATATTGACAGAGAGATAAATAATATGCAGGATGCAGAGGAAAGCTGTGGGGTGTGGTACATGTCCACATTTAGCAAATTAATCATCCTGTGTGTCTCTGTATCCACACACAATAAGCTTAGTGAGGGATGATGTAAGGAAAAGGCAGCAGGTTGGCAGCCTGTCTCCTTGTGCAGCGCTAATAAGGCTAATGATGTAAGCGTGCATTATGATCCATACAGATGATAGGGGAATGAGTCATCCATAGAACAGACTCCAGCCCTGGGTTTATGGCCTCAGATCCCATCAAGGCCTGTTTGACTAAATAAATCTCACCAGACTTTAAGACATGCTTTTAGCCTCATCCGCAGCAGGGGCCAGGACTGGTGATGATGTCATCCAAGGCCAGCACTGCATCCACACAGACATTATGCTCTTAGATTGAAAAGTGTACTCTCTGAATATGGAGGATGTGAATATTTATAGTAGCCTATATCTTTCAGCTCTCATTTGGCTTATTGTCTTTGAAAATTAGAATCATGCCTGGAAGAAGCTGTTCAAAGAACTACTCCCACACATTCTGTGCTGCTGATTACAATATTCTTTTAATTCTGGTGGGCCTGTAGCTTTGATGATGACTGGGGGGGTGGGGGTTGTTTGTTGATTTGCTGGTGATAAACAAGTTCCTTACCACACTTTGTTGCTGGATTATGTTATTTATATGTCAGAACTGTTGCAAATACGTCGGTGGATGTGTGTGTGAAGGAGCAATGGTAAGTAGATACATTTGTAGGTCTATTTTTAGGTCTATTTTTAGGTCTATTGTAATAATTTTATAATTTTAAAATAAGACCAGCGAAAGAGAAGCATGTATGCCAAAGTAACAGTGTAGGTGAATATCACCAATATTGCAAATACTTGTAATTCTACTGCTGATGTTTTTGCACATTGACCTCTATGCTTATAAATTAGTTATTACTTTTAAAATGTAATACTCAGCACCTATTAAGAATTATACAATAGTAACAATTGCTATTTGTAATATTGTTCATTGTAAAAATGCTACATGAATACACTTGAATTGATAACTAATGTTAAGTAGTCTGAAGTGTCTACACTTGAACAGACACATCACCTTGTTTCATGGGGGAAATCCAGTAATGTTTTTGGATCTTTTTGCACAGCATGATAGGAGTGTATCACCTGCACATCAACCCTGCCCTGATCAAGCAATATTTTTTTTAATGTACCCTGTTATTCTGAAATGTCAGACCAGCTAGTCATTATGTAACTACTTGAATGAGGAACTGAAGCCTGGGCCACAAACAGGTCCTTAAAGTTTGAGGAGTTTTAAACTTAGCTGTGAAACAACCCTTGTAAACATAACCGGTAAACAGTAGCCCAGTTGCTTATAGTACTTGAATTGTCACTGAGGTGAATTGATCTGAGCTCTAAAAGTGTGTTTTTGAGTAATTTTAGTACAAGTTACCCTGAGTTCCACAAAGACATTGTATTATCTGCAACTTTAGGTTCAGGGCCAAGCAATAGTCTCTATGGGTGGATAATGCCACCCTTCCCAAATCCCTTCCTTTTTACTGTGTATTAGCTGAAAACAACTAATATTACACTATGTAGTAAAGTTATTTAAATGTGGAAAAATTATTTGCCAAAAAAATGAAATATTACAATTTTTCAGTATCCATATATGTTTTTTATAGAATTGAGTGAACTAGTACATTTACTGATGATCAATCTAGTAATTTGTTGTTTATCTAAAGCAATAAAAAATGCCTAAACTGGACAGGGTGAGGGTTAGGATTACGTTTTGGGTTGAGTTTAAAGTTAGGGTTAGGATTAGGGTTAGGGTGAGGGTTAAGATTAGGTGTTGGATTGAGGTTAAATTAGGGTTAGGATTAGGGTCATGTGAGGGTTAGGATTAGATTTTGGGTTGAGGTTCAGGTTAGTGTTAATGTTAGGGAAAGGTTAGAGTTAAGTTTTAGGTACAATTGGGTAAAGTTGGGTTTTACATTATGGAAGTATCAACAATACATCTACGTAATCTAAGTACTATATCAACAGTACATTTTTATCATATGTTTTTCAATGTACTCAGATCAATGTATTCACTGCAGTACCACTATTTTACTGCTACTTCACTGATATGTTACTGATACTCTGTTGGTAATAGTAAGTTTGTTACTCATCTACCAAGGACCACTTAAAATTAAGTGTTACCCAAATTTTTTGCTTGTTCAAGCACATAGTTAGAGGCATTGTTAGAGAAGAGCTATTTACACTCTTGCTTCTATCACAGAAAATAAGTCTGAATACTTCCAGCAAAGGGCATTTCAACCACACTCTGTGGTCGAGTTGAACAGATAGATCACCTTACACCCTGAGGGCAAACGATATTATTTTTGGATCTTTTTGCACAGTGTGATACTGACGCTATTACCTGCGCATCAGGGCTATGACCTCCTGTTATAATCCCTGCCCTTACCAAGTGATTTGTTGAAATGAACCATGTCATTTTGAAATGTCGGTAAATGTAATGCCCCTCCAGGCCGAGCTGATGCAATGGTACCTTTATACTCTATCTTTTTGTGGAATCTAATAGTGAGGCAGCATTCAGCAGCACGTCCCTCACCCTGCATCATCTCTGCTGTGTCCTACTGATTAGTATGCAACATAATGAGAGGCCTTCACTTTTTCAGCGCTAACATAAAGCATTGCTGCAGTTACTAATATATCTGAGTAAAGAAAATAAATATTGGTTTTATTATGGTTATAATTGTTATTTATGACCTTGGCAGGAGTCCCAGTGCATGAAGATGAAGATGATGGCCTGGTGGTTACGGTGGTGTGATCATGCCATTATGGGAAGCTCAGGGACAGCAATATATCAAGAGAATGGTGGCATCAATGTAGAAATGGTGAGGGTCGACTGTTTTAGAGTTCATCAGAATGAAAATTGGAAACCATTTTTAAGTGCTGTATCCACTTGTTTTGTATCTACGCAGTATTTCAGAATATCCAAGGCATACATACTAAAATTCATCTGAAACCTTGCCCAACTTGTCCTAGGAATTGAGACAGGGCCTTTATGTTGGTTTTGAATATAGATTAGCTTGTAATTCAAATTAAGTTTCATTAGTTTGTGCTTCGACATTAGTTTTGTGAGTGAAATGCAGAATCAATACTGCTACATGGAATTAAGATTGAAGCCTGTGCTGAAACTGGAAAACCTCATAGGCAACATTCTCACTTTGAATTCAAATAGAGACGTGCTTCATAATTAGCCAGTAAGCACCTCTTGAGCCATGATAAATGTTGGAAGATGGTGGTGCGCCTGGAGAGTGTCCTCTCTCCACTGGCTGAGAGGGATAGCGGGTGAGAAGTGCTTTCATTTTGATCAGGGCAAATTCAGCTGCTGATGAGGCGTAAGTTCCTCTGTTCAGGAGTGATTTATTCTAATGGGCAGTCAGGGACCTGCCGCTCCACAGCCACACAGTGGGTCAGCGCTTCTGCAAATGAGAGCTGAAGTCAGGCATATTCATTCTGTTTGAGCTTTGAGTCACACACAGCAATGCCTCAATCATAAGGATGTAGTGCTTCAATCTCTTTCATGCCCTTGATAGTGTCCTTAAGTGCTGATCAGGAACCGTCGCCCTCAACCCAAATTATGTCTGTAAGTGTTGTTCAGTATGAAACTGCTGATCAGGAGTGGAGGTAATGCATATAAGTCAATCTGTCTCAGGAAGTGCTTCAGCAAGCCATGTCCTCTGCACCTTTACTGGTGTAGACGTCTAAGTACCTGGTGAACTGCCTTGCTCTCTACTGCCTACATAGGCAGCTGTCTAGAGGGCATTTAAACCAAAATTGACCAGTCAAAGGGCTGAAAGGAATCATATTTAATTTCAGTGTCCCCTAATATTATAACATTACTGTTTATAACTATTTTACACTCTTAAAAAAGTGGCCAAAAAGGCCTCTTTGGAGCAATGCTAAAAACTTTATAGTCCTGGTTCTTTAATGAACCATTTGTGTCAATGAAATGTGCAAGTGTAAAGAACCTTTTCAACTTGTAAAGAACCTCCACATAGTATAAAGATTCCAAACCAATTCGTTTCCTAGAATCATACGTCTCTTCCCAGAACAATTTAGCAATCTTTAGTTTTAGGCGTGTAGTGTTAAACATTTCATATTGTTTACCTCTACTTTGATATCTGCACCATAGAATATTAACATACCTACAACACTGGGATGAGCAATTGCCATTGTACTTTCTGTCCATTCTACCTCCTCAGCTATCCTTTTCTCATCTCATCTTTTCCATATTCCCTTCTACTCCTATAGTAACCATTATTTTTAGAACTAGGCCTTCAGTTTGTAGCAAAAATATCAAAAACCTGTCATAAAAAGACTCCAGCACCCCACCGAGACCCATAAGGATAAGCGGCTTAGATGACGTATATGTGTGTGTGTGTGTATGTGTGTGTGTCATAAAAAAACCCTCTGCAATTAGATTAGACATAGACATTTTCCACCTAGAGCAGAGGTGTCAAACTGAACCACTAAAAGGGCCATATTAAAAATCTCAAGAAATTTGTGGACCAGAGATTGTTTATATGTCAATATGTCAACCTGTCAACAGCAAAATATATCCACTTGTAAGAAACCTTTAAATGTAGCATGTGATTACTTAATGTAGTGGCTACAATAGCTACAGATAACTGTTGAATCTCTTTAGGTAGGTCTTTTAAACCTACCAGTGTGATTTATCTACACACCTTACATCTTTTCTTTGATGGAATTTCATTAATTCTTTGGATCAGTTTTTGAGCTGCTTAGTGGATATAGTGTTTGTGTTGATTGAACTGCAACTGAAACATGTGCAACTGGGTAGAAAACAGCTGCGCCATAAAATGATCTGGGGGGGTGGGGGGTGTTAGTGCAAACTATATTGCAGCGCATGTTGGGGATTGTAGTGCAGCTCATTGTGAAACGGACTAATATTAACATGGGCCTTGTGTTTGACACATGGGACCTAGTTAGTTCATATGTGCAGTTCTAGAATGTGATTATTTTGCAGCATCAGTTCTGAGTCATCAGCATAATCCGGTTAGGAATTTGTGGGCTACGAGAAAGCAAGTTATGAGAAAGCTAGATCTGATCATGAATCGTGTGATTATTTTTTATCATCCAGTTTTTGGACATTTTAATCAAGTGGTGAAATAGCTTCCAGCTCTTTCATTCTCCAGAACTGACCAATATGAAGTGTTTTAAAATGACTTTATATAGAGGAAATCATGATAAGACTACTGTGGCCATAGCCATGTTTGTTTATATTGTGGTGAATCACTGGACATGACATGTTATACTGAGATTATATGGTGAGATGGGTGAGTTTATCTTATGTCAACATTACTCACTCATTATGAGGCTAAGTTTGTGTTTAGCTCACATTAGGCTTTCTGAGTATGGCTGCTACATACTGTGTTTGAGGCATACTACAGAGCCCAAAACACCAACAGAACCAGTCAGGCAAGCTTGTTTTAACCCAGAGGTCTCTAGCTTTGCCTATAAAGTGATGTGTTTTCACTGTACGTTTTTCAAAAGTGAAAAATGGATATGTTGCAGGCATTCATGCTTCTAAAATATACAACATAGTTGCTTACATCCTGTGTGATGCTATGTTTCTTGCTACACATGGCAGTGAAGGCCGGTTTAACCAGTTTAACATAAATAAACAAACATGTCTTGTCAGAGTTACCATGTTTTGGCTTTGTTTTTTGGGCATATTCTGTTTGTTGTGGGAAGACATCTCAGCATACAAATTTGATGAATGGGTCAAGCTGATTGTTGCATCCACATTTGTATCCCACTGATGGGACTGTACTTCCAAAATGGTTAAGAACATGATCCTGGCTTAAAATCTGTCCAAAATAAGGTACTGACAGAAAAGCTCTGTGTCAGTGACTGAAAATGCTGCCTATGTAGCAGCCTAATGCTGAGTATGCAGTACAATTAGATTGACTTAACTGAACCCCAGTCTCACTTCGCAGTCTTGGCTTGGTGCCAGTTTGTGGTGTCCCAGTGGTGATGCCCAATAGTTGGACCTGACTGTGACCTACTCAGCTGCTTATCGATGGTCGCTGAGAAAATCGTTCAGGTACCTGAATAGCTTCTTTCCCACTGCTGTATCTCTGATAAAACAGCACTCCAGAACAAGCACACCCCTCTGCATGCCCCTGTTCCTATTTCCACCAACAACCTCCTGAACGTGTACCACTATCACTGTGCTCCAGCTATGTGAAAAAGAATAATTCAGACATGTTCTACTTTTAGTAACAAAGCACCTGAAATGTCTTTAGACACAACCTTCACAGCAAGCCCATTGTGCTGTACATAGTGTAGGGCAGGGGTCTTAAACCACTGTAAGAACAGCTTAATGGAGCTTTTATCCTTAAATGTGGTCCACAAACAGTTTTTTGTTTTTCTGGGGGACTATGCTTGCTTTACACACCAGACACTGTGGCTGGTTATTTAACTGAAGCAGAATTGACAGCTTGTTTTGCCAACACTTTCAATAACTTTACATTTCACATTCAGCAGAACTTTAAATGTAATTTAAACGTAATGTTTTAGTTTACAGCTGTAGTGTGCTAGAACTTGTTAGATGTGTGGTTATAATAAGAAGATCAGGCTTTATTGATTGGTGTAACGTGACAGAACCAGCCAGATGCTCACGGTTAAAAACAGGAATTGAGGCTTTACTTGCAAAGGGTTTGATGAACAGGTGAACAGGCGTATGTCAAATCCAAAAAAATACAAAAGACAGAGACTGACAAACATAACAAAGGCAACCGGATACAAAAAGGGCAAATGCAAAATAGCAGAGTAAGATAATCCAGAAACAAGGTCAAATACGCAACAAAGCAAAACAAAAATCATGAAATGCTCAGTAGCTCTACTAGGAGAAGCAATACCTCGCAAAATAACTAACCTAAAGCTCGGGCTAAACTAAGACTGATCACATGACCAACAGACCAGCTGCAACAGATCAGTATTTAGGTGATTGTGAATGGTGATTGGTGGATTGCATATTTTGGGAAGTTTTTGTGCATATTGGTACTGGAATAATGAGTGATAATTGGGATGTCAGGCACAATTGTTATCAAAATACAGTCAGACCCAGGAAAAACCAGACACAAAAAGAGCAAAGCATTACAAAAACAGGTCAAAGCAAACAAGATCAAAAAAGGGGTTATGGAAAAAGAGAAAGTCATGAATTCAGAAACAAGGTATGATACACAGGCAATCTACAAATACAGTAATGACTGCTCAGTAGTTCTGTTACAGAGGTAATACCTCGCAACTGTCTAAACTAAAGCCCGGTCTTATATACTATCTATACCAAACAATCATTACAATGAACAGGTGAGGCATATCAGTACGGTTAGGAATAATGGCAAATATTTGATGGTATTGATGCATGGCAGTCATGTGGTCTCCCAAGGAATTCTGGGAGTTTGAGTCATTTTTTTCATCCAGCCCATCTGATCTTGCTAATGGCCTTCGAATAATATGAGTTTCAGACCTCTGAAGTGGGGATATCAAAAGCATTTTTTTGTTTCAATATTTTTTTGCAAAACTATTTTAGAATGATTTAACCAAAGTTAATTATGTTTTACACAAGCAGCCTATACATCTCTGCTACAAAAAAAAAATATTTGAGAACAAGTCAACTGGAAGTGATGTGAGTGAGAATACTACAACTTACCCCACAGCTGAGGTTAATGGTAATCATCTAGTTACTAGTTGTAATAGTTGCTATAAAACATAAGAGACAGTGACTACAGCCATGTTTTACTTAAACACAATACACTACATAAAAGTTTACGGTCTGAGTGTTCTGAGTAGTTGACTAAATTGTTCCCTATGTTATGTATGAATTGCCAATTTTTTTACACAAACTATTGACTGATAAATGGCGTGCAAGCTCACACACATGTTCCACACATGAGATAATCATCTATAGGATGATAGGATAGAACCAGTATAAATTTTCATATGATACCTGCATTTCTAATTAGTAAACTACTATGTAACAGTCAACACAATGCAAGAATTAGATACGGCATATTCCAGATATGGATATGCCTCCTTTCCCTGCACAGAAGAATGAAAGGCAGTAGACATGCTTTGGAGATGGGGGCTAAAGGAACATTTTGGTACTTTTACACCTTGCCATCGATCTGCCAGTGTCACCATCAATTCCTGTCTTAACAAGCAGAGGCAGTGTTCGGGGTTATTTATGTGGCCCCGGCGGAGAAGACCTATTGATTTATGAACACAGCACAAGCCATGGATGTATCTCCTGCATATCTCCTCCCAAAGACCACAGGTAGGTGGGTAGGACACGATTTATGAAATGCCCTTTGAAATGATCTTTGAATATTTTTTTAATCTTATTTGTAGACATGGGCAATATCTCTCACGTAGAAAGCATGGCAGGGTGTGATGGAAATCTATTTATGTTTTCCTTCTGAAAACCTGGCGCTTGGAAATGACCCTGACTGACCTGATGGGGATTGATTTAGCTGCAGAAGCGCAAGTGCACACAAATTAACCTGACTGAAGGAGAGAGGACAGACAGAAAGAGACACAGAAAGGCCAAAGAATTGATCTCTGAGGCATCAGTCCTTATGGATGCCCAGGAAGACGGATGGACTAAATGAATGAAAGAGAGGGGGGGCAAAACAGTAGCTGCACCTGGGTTTGATTTCTTAACCCTTAAAAGCACGGATACGTTTGATTACCTGGGGTTGTTAGAGACCCGACGCTGATATCTAACACAAATGAATCTGCATACTGTGAGAAACTTTACTAATAAAAAAATAAATAAATAAAGTATGTTTTGCCATATGCTGTGATATTTTGTAACAAATTTTGAAGAAAAAAAAAAAGGACGAGAAGAAGACAAAAGGTCATGGGTCACTAATAATCTGGGGTATGCTGGTAAGGGTTAAAGTCCATCCTAAAATGATGGACTAATTATCACTTTGAAGACCTCCTGGTAACCTTTAGACATTGCTGTAATTGATAGCGATGACAAAGCCATGGGTGTAATGTGATATTATTAGAAGAAGAGATTATAGTAATTGGGTTTTATTGGACATCACACATTCACTAACAGGAACTGATATAAATGAGAACCAATGGAACTTATCATTCTAGGTTTGCTTCATTTTCTACCTGCTTCAGAAACAGCTGAAACTATTGTAACATCCACAGTTGCCATGATTTAGCTGTCGTTTTGGCCATTTTTGCCACTCTAAAGCATCATTATGGCTAATTAAGCACCTTGTTTACTAGTTAGCTTATAGGCTTAGATAAAACAATATACTACACTGTCCTGGACTCAGGGGCAGCACGGTGGTGCAGTGGTCGCCTCACAGCAAGGGAGGCCTGGGTTCGATTCCCCAGCCAGGCGACCGGGGTCCTCTCTTTGTGGAGTTTGCATGTTCTCCCCGTGTCTGCGTGGGTTTCCTCCAGGTTCTCCGGTTTCCTCCCACAGTCCAAAGACATGCAGTTAGGTCAATTGAACATGCTACATTGCCCCTAGGTGTGAGTGTGAGTGTGTGTGTGTGTGTGTGTGTGTGTGATTGTGATTGTGTATGTCTGTCTTTCTGCCCTGTGATGGACTGGCGACCTGTCCAGGGTGTATCCTGCCTTCCGCCCAGTGCCCCCTGGGATAGGCTCCAGCGCCTCTCTTTCTCTCTTTGTTGCTTCTTGTTGGTCTTTAGGGATTTTTTCGTATGTAATTTGCTCAGTAGGGTTTTGGAGCATAATTTCAGTAAAGCTGCTTTGTGACAACATCTACTGTGAAAGGCACTATAAAAATCTATTTGAATTGAAATTAAATTGAATTTATTGTTATTATGAATTAAAAATGAATTGTACATACAATCTTGTTTTGGAGAAAGAAAAAACCCTTTACATTTTTCATCAGTATCGAAAAAGACAGAATTCTTCACTGAATTACTGACCGTGTAATTAAATATGCAGTTAGGTAAATGGACAGTTATAATCCAGTGTCTATAGGTTAATAATCTTTACACTACAGTACTGTTGGAAAGGGCCCTGCTGAACCACAGCGCCACAGCTTATCCATCTCATTGCAGACTGGTGAAGAGTAATATGGGTTTTATTGTCTCACTCGCCGTACGCTTTTTTCGAGTGTGCAAAGATGAACGGCTACATTGACCAGCTTTGATGGATCAGGGGCAGAGGGAAGAGAAGTAAAGTGATGACTGTGAAAAAGCTGTAATTCAGTAGGCCAATTTTCAGGGCTCTGCCCCGGTAGAGGTGTGGGGACACAGACAGGTGGCTGAGGAGAGAGAGTGCAGTGTCTGCTGATTAGCCCTGCACCATGAAGGAAATGACAAGTTCAGGCTGATCTATTCCCAAAGAGACTAAAGGCCCTTTCCCTCAGGACTGTACCTTTATTCCACCTGTCTAAACAGGCATTTATAATATTATTAGTGACAAAATACAATAACTGCTGATAAATATAAATTTATACTTACTAATTCACACACTCACATGCATGTATGTATTATTATTATTATCACCTCTATATATATGTATATATCTCCATATATACAGAGAGAGACAGATTGTTTCTTTTAAAAAACACTAATATTATAATGAACACAAACAATATAACACAATAAACAGTGATTTTAGTTCTGTGTTTGTTTGACCACTTCTAACCACTCCTTGAGTGTGAACAAATCTCTGTGATGGATGATATATGCAAGGAGAAGTTGGGAATGAACTCTTTTCTTCAAACAAGTTCACAAGATACCAACAACTTTTTAAACAAGAAATTATTATTATTCCTAAAATATCCAGCCAATGGCATCCTGTGAGCGGCATCCTGTGACCACTGATGAAGGACTAGAAGGTGACCAACACAAACTGTGCAGCAAGAAGACAAGGTGGACTGACAAGGTAGAAGTGTCTAATAAAGTGGACAGTGAGTGGCCACAATGTTTAAAAACTCAGGCAGCACTGCTGTGTCTGATCCACTAATACCAGCAGAACACACACTAATGCACCACCACCACGTCAGTGTTACTGCAGTGCTGAGAATGATCCACCACCCAAACATTACCTGCTCTCTCATGGGGGTCCTGACCACTGAAGAACAGGGTAAAAGGGAGCTAACAAAGTATGCAGAGATATATATATACATATATCGCTGCTGTCGGAAGAAAACCTTGTATCTCCATTATTGCCATTTTTCAGTTCTTAGCATAATTTGAAAATACATGTTGCACTTTCCACTGTATGTAAATTTCATGATGAATAGACCAAAAGAAACGGCTCAAAATTACTTGGAAAGATGTCTGGTTCCATTGACTTACATTAAAAGTATAGTAGGTTTTTTACATTTCCTGTAAAGTTACCATTTTGGTGATGTACTCTGCTCACTGTGCTCAACACATACACATATTCTCAGCCTCACCCCACCCACTCCAAAAATACATGAATGAATACATCATACACATTTTAAAATGCTGGAAGGGAAGTTGCCCTGGCTTTAAAGTAGAAAATGCATGCTCTGCACACACAGATTAATTCATGAGTCTAGCACTGGGTGGTTTACAGCCATGTCAACTTCTATAGAAGCCACTGCTTCAAAAAACACACCAGGAATTTTTCTTTTAATGTTTCTTCCTAATTGGTGGGAAGTTAAAGTTAATTTAGCCGTCTGTGTTTTATTCCCTTTGTTCATCTACCATTCAAAAACAAGAAGAAGAAGAAGAAGAAAAAGAAGAAGAAGAAGTGATAGCAGTGCGACAACATTCATTAAAACAAAATAAAAACTTCACAGTTCTCAGAAATTTTAATCATCCCAGGCACTTTACCAAAACCTGTTCAAAATATTTCTGGAATATGAAATTTAATCAGGAAAGGCCTTTTACTTAAAACAAATTGCCTTTAGCACAACATAGGGCCCTCCAGATGCATGGATGACCCTATTTCTGACCCTGACATCTTCAGAAATCAAAGAGGGCATTAGAGAAACTCTGCAGGTCCAGGGTGCCAGCTTTGATTTCCACTTACTCCCCTTTGAAGCATCTCTTAATTCCAAAACCTCCAACAGGATTTGAGGTCCTTTTGTGATTGTGAAGAAGAGAAATTATACTAAAGTGAAAGAATGAGCACTTATTCAAATGTCAAATATCAAAAGTGGAAGTATGGACTCAAAAAACACTTGAGAGAAAGTCATTAAATATCAATATTTAAATGTACTCAAGTACCTAAAAGTGAAAAGTAACAGGTCATTGAAAAGTCTTTGTTTTGTAGGGTGGTGTGATGTGGCGACTCACTGTCACTAAAGGTACTGTGCGGGTACAATTTTCAAACTACAAACAATGTAAATGTTCCCTCAATGGTACAACAGTGGTTTTAAGGTCCAATCCTTAAATAAGACCTTAAATAAGTTTTTCCCTGGTAAAAAAAAAATATATATATATTTGTACCTTTTCATAATCTCTTGTTTTAAAACAGAGCAATAAAATAAAAAGGCAAGTCAGTGTGTGTGGAGTCCACACAATTTAGAAAATATAATTTCAATGGATTATGGTACAGTTGTGTTCCCTGACTAAAGGTACTGAAATGTACCCCAGTGACAGTTCACTATGCAAGCAAGCAAGCAAGCAAATTTTATTTATATAGTGCTTTTTACAACAGGTGTTGTCACAAAGCAGCTTTACAGAACAATCAGTATTACAGAGAGAAGAGAAAAGAAGAAAGAAAATCCGGGTCCGAGCCCCCATGAGCAAGCCAGCGGCGACGGTGGCAAGGAAAAACTCCCTAAAAGAGGAAGAAACCTTGAGAGGAACCAAGACTCAGAAGGGGAACCCATCCTCCTATGGTCGACACCGGATAGCAAACATTATTAGTATGAAGAATTGTATGCCAAACATACAATTAAAAAAGAAGAATGTAGTGGAGTAAGAGCAAAAGAATTCAAATGTTTTAACAATACATGAGTAAATTATTATTTTTTGAAAAAAACTATTTAAAAATAGTAACAAACATACATAGTACTCAATTATTTACATAAGTAGTTTCCACCTTTATGAATGGCATTGTATGTATGTATGGATGTATATATATATAATACAAATAATACAAATCTAAATGGAGCAATTTATTTCAAAGATAAAGATACATTTGTCCATTATAAGTATCAGCACTGTCCAAAAATAGTGTCCAATAACTACAGAGACTTCAATGCAAACTGAGCAGCTATTAGCACTTGGGTTAGTTTTGTGTACATTCATTTATAAAGAGGAAACAGGTTATTTCAAAAGTGGTAGGCTTTTTGTTACAGGTTGATAACATAACAAATCCCACAGAGGGCAACACTGTGACAGTGATAGTTAAAAACTTATAAAGCTACTTATCCAATGAAGGTTTATGTCATGGAGGTGATTGCATAAAAATCACTATGAGTGGTAAATACGAGTGGTTTTGATGTTATTCTGCTAGCAGTCCCTTTCTTTTTACATTGTTATATATCATGTTATCAGTGTTTATACTGTACTGAAGCAGAAGATAGTTGCCTTTATTTTGTATGTAGATTACATAACTCTCTTACATGTATTTCATTACAACCAAAGTCAGTACACACAGAATCTTATATACACCATATACACTTGAAAATCAGTCATTACTTTGTAAAATCCAAAACTTAGAGAGCAGATATTGCTCCTCACTGACCAAACAAGGCAACACAAGGAAAGTTCTATAAGATGGAAGCGACGCCTGCAGTGTGTGCACTCAGCTTTTTCAACATTATCCATGTCATGCAAACACAAATGCCTCTAACTGTTGTCTCTTGCCACCTTCATCATTAATAGACTTGTCTTCTCACATTTGGTCAAATAAAAAAATCTCCATGACCTTTTTTGAATTAATGAGGCTGTATAAAATACCACTTAATCTGACATTTTCCAGTTTTATTACAGACTATAATATATCTTTGATTGCACCAGCTGTTGGTAATATGTGGTTTTGAATGCTGATGAGTAGCCTCTATATAAAAGCTTTAATAAAACTTTATGGGTCTGATCACCTAGGAGGATGCTTTGGTTTTAGCTTGTTTTAGTTTGGTTCAACACAGCAGCCCTGAAATTCTGAAAGTACACCAATGAAAATATCAGATGGAGTTACATGGCTTGTGTTTGAAGGTTGATGAGTGAATGCAAATTTAAGAGCAGTTCTGTTCATTCATTTTAGCCATGAGGGTCTTATGTTTCTCATTGTTTATACACTCCAGGAAGAAAAGAAAAAAAATATGTTCTTGAATTTGTAATGTTTTGTTAGCCTTAAAGGTTTTAATGGAGAACTAAGGTGCACTGTTTACTTTAGTTCATTTTTCGGATTCCTTGAAGGGACCCATGTAGCAGATGAAACAGGCTGATAACAGGATGTGTCATGTGCATAAACAAACCAGGAATAAAGATGCTGATTCTAACAGAAATACAGAAAAGAGCTTTAACTGTTCAATTTGATGACCAACTCACATCCATCTGTGAAGCTGATGTGATCAGGCAAAATAAGGTGGATTATTAAGGTCATAAAGACCCAAATGCTACAATCTGTCAACTGTGGTGTCTTTAGGGTCTGTTCTCTCTTTGTATGTTTTCCCTTTTTGTTTTTTTCTTACTTGTTTTTTTATTTTTTTAAATGACAAAAAATGTCTGATAGCCACAATAACATAACATGGACCAATTAACTGAATTATTATTTTAAACTGTGGTCCCAGAATAAATAAGCCAAAACCATCCAGCCAACAGCATCCTGTGACCACTGATGAAGCACTAGAGGATGACCAACACAAACTGTGCAACAGATGAGCTATTGTTGAGTCTACAAGGTAGGTGTGTCTAATAGCATGGACGGTGTGGACATAGTGTTTAAGAACTCCTGCAGCATGGCTGTGTCTCATCACCAGTGTAACATACACTAACATGCCACTACCACGTCAGTGATGCTGCAGTGTTGATCCACCACCAGAGTGATCCACCACCAAAATAATACCTTCTCTGTGGTGGTCCTGTGGAGGTCCTGACCACTGAAGAACAATATAAAAGGTGACTAAAAAGTATGCAGAGAAACAGATGGACTACAGTCTGTAATTGTAGAACTACAAAGTGCACCTACATAGTAAGTGGAGCTGATAAAATGGATAGTGACTATAGAAATAAGGAGGTGTCCCTAATAAAGTGTTCAGTGGGTGTACTTAATACTACATTGCTTTTGTATATTTTACTTTTAAGAACTCTTTGATTTCTTTTAAAGTGAAATTGAAAGATGTTATTTTGTATGAGTTACATTTTGAGATTACAAAAGTTTAATTAAAATTGCTTTCATGTGTCTAGCAAAACACAGAGTTTTACTATGTAGGCAGAGCTTTATATTAGTCATGCCCCTGAATTTTAAAGGAGGAAGTGAGACTGCATGCCTGTCCATCATGGCCACATGGTGAGCAGTTAGATCACATTGTTTTAAAGTAAATGTGTCCCAAAGGCTGAAAATCAGTGTGTAAAATTAAGAACTGTCAGTACTGCAACACACATTTTCTGTACATGAGAAAAATGGTTTTATGTTTTAATGAAAATTATAAAACACTGTCAAAAGCTGTGTTTGCCAGTCATGGACTGGCTAGTGTTTTTTCTTTTAGGGATGTCCAAGATTATTTCTACATGACGACAACAGGAACATTCTGCATGTGTTACAACAGCATGGTTGCATGGAGGGTACAGCTTTCAAAACTGGATCTGTTGATGTCTTCAGTCACCAAAAAAATCATTAGATGCTGTTAAAAGGAAAGGTGATGTAACACAGCAGTAAACATGCTCTTGTTGCTTTTTGTTGCAGGCATCACATTTTACATTGAGCATACATTTACAAAACAATGCAGTTCATAGTAAAACATAGTAAAACATCAAATATTGTGTTTTTGTATCATTTTTAGTTAAAGCATAATTTAAGGTATAGGTTCACTCAGCACATGGGTGTTTATCTAAAGTCCAAGTCAGTCAAAAATGTTTTTTCCAACATTCCATAGAATGATCCACACATATTTTTAAGGAAACTGGGTCTGTGAAAAACCCATCAAACTGTTAGTCTGCTGTGATAGTTGACCAGACAAAAGCAAGCGGACTGCAAAGACAGTAGGCCTGAAATTTTGGTCTCAAAAATGGACTCAAACACCGTCCAAGACTCTGCAGTCTAAATACAATCTGAGCAGACACACTGCATTGTGTTTTAGTCAGAACTCAACCAGAGCCCAACAGAATTCTGTCTGAACTTGATCTGACCTGAGCCATCATTACACAAAGTGACCAAATAAAACCTGATAAAACAGCACCGGTTAGAAAGTAGACAGGTATAGCTGTTATTAGAGCATGGACCGTTAAAATATAACACACTCCCTTTCATGTTCTATTGCTTAATTAAGTTTGAATTTTTGCTTTACTGAATTTATTCATCAAACCTGACCTGAACCTGACCTGAACCCAACACATATTTGAGAAGGGATCGCAAAACCTAATTGAACCTGGCATGAGCAGTCCCACTGGTTTGGACAAATATTTCAAGTAATACATGACAGGTTATGCTATATATCACTTGCTGCAATGCAGCTTGCACTTTTGTGGTGTCATGAATTGTGCTAAAATGTGTTCAAGTAGCTCAAAGTGTTTCCATTTGCATACTTGTCTGAAGTATATATCTGGCCTAAGGTTTAATATTCACTAACTGAATGGATGACAGTGCAAGGTGGCTCTGTTATTCAAAAGCTATAGAAGGGTGTACTAACAGTCTTGGCCTTTCAAGGGGTTAAATAAAAGAGTTCAACATACTATGTAAGCACTGTTAAAGATTAACAATGCAAGTTTTATAGCCCAGGCCACACAGTCTCCATATGGAAAGAAAGCTGTAAAAACATTATGATAAAATGGACAGTTCCAGTCCTAAAATCTGATATGCAGACCTGCATTTAATGCCATTGTAAAATATATGATATATGCACACTTATGACCGCCTCACAACAATTGAATTCTGGTAGCATAGACCACCAAGTGCACTAATCAAGTAAGAATGCATTTCTGTTGAAACTGAGGGGCTGACAACTTATTTTCTTTTATTTAACTAGAACTAGGCTGGTCAGCTAGCTAACAGGCTATAGCTAGAAGCCTAAACAACTCCATCATTAATATAACAAGGATTGATTTTAAAGTAATTACTAAATGATTCACTATAAAACTGTAACATAAAAGACTAAAGATTCTCACAAATGTCAGTGTTTTAGTCAGAAGTAGCAATGAAATCCAGGCTGAATCACAAACAGCTCTGTACTGAAACAATACCATACTCAAAAAGAACTACATTTCTCAGTGGAAAACTTGCATTGGCCATTATTAATTACAACAAATGATTTTCTGAAAAATGTGTATTTTATCATATTTTATGTTGGCTGCCATTTTATGAAGCAATAAGCCACTCAAAGCCATACATTACTACAATTTGACCTCTGGAAAGAGGGTTTTAAGAATACACTTGCCCATCATAAAATCCCAGTAAAGAACAACCTCAAGTTGTTTAATTGCTTTATTTTAATTCATTAGGTTTGTGACATCACAGTCATAGTCACATTTGACCACTAATTTCTAGGGCATTCTGAAGTAATAAAGAGTGTTGTTACTGCAGACAATCTCTAGTAGTGTTACTACAGCAGAAAATGTAAGGGATAATGTTTGTTCTGTACATTGTTCTGTACAGTTTGTTCTGTACATTGTAGACAAGACTACTTTCTGAATAAGGCACAATATAGATTCAAACACAACAGATGTTTTTTACGTACATTAATTTTAAAGGCGCAATAACAACAACAACAAAAAACAAAAACAAAAAAATTACTGTTTTTAATAAATATAATCACATGGTAACCTTTAAGCTCTTTGTGATATCAGCTTGCATGTGATGTGTGGGCATGTATAATGAGAAAGCACACCAGTTTTCCTTGCAGCCTTTTTAGTATATGGTCCTGTTCACTCTGATGCTGCAGTGAGGTCTGTTTCAGATGTGCTGATGATGAACAAGTTCTCGGATCTCTAAAATGATAAAATGGGATTCCAGTCCATATCTGGTGACATCACTTCCAGCTCACAGGATGATCTCAGTAGGACGACCTAAAAACAAGCACTGAGTGCAGAGAATGCTTATCTAGACTGCTATTACATCAGTGTATCACATCAGTGCTGGGAGAGTTCTTGCATTTTTAATTCAGAATGCTTCAAGCAAGTTTTGAAGGTTAATGAGGGTTTATTCATACTGTCGAGATTTATGACTAGGCTGTTTCCAACTATAAGAGTGACTCTCTAAAACTGCAGAATAAGAATAGATGACCAGCAATGCATTCAGATTTCACAAATGTTCCCTTTTTCCTCTTTACAAAAGCAACAAAGAAGGGTCAGAGAAAGTTCAGTGCATTTTAAAACAAAAACAGCACCACTAACCGCGCTCAATTCTCTCTTCGCTTCTAAAAACACAATAAACCCACTGAGCGTCCCACGATGGCCGTTCAGCATCATAAATCACTTAAACACACTTAAACACAAATCTGCTTCTTTGTCGAGGAGTGGCTTTCAGGGCCTCTGACTGCTTTTCAGAAGTGTCACAGATGTAGCTTCCCTCAGTCTAAGGACAGGATGAGCTGAGACAGATAGAGAAAGAGAGATGGCAGACTTGTTAGCGAGTGAATCTGTATTCTTCTCACTGTCTGCACTTTTTTTTAGAGAGCCGGGAGAAAACTGAGATGCATGAGCTACTGTCTGCGACTGGCAGGGACAGAGATATCACTGCCATATCAATGAGCGTTACCATGGAGTGTGCCTTTAGTATGATTTAATATTTATTGAGATTCTGGACAGCAAGATTGATGTGATCATGGTGTAAAGTAAAAATCAGGTTCCAGATGATCACATATATAGTTGTTTGCAAAAGTTTGGGCAGCCCTTTATTGAATATGCAGTATGTGAATATGCAAGCTATAGGTGTTATTCTGCAAAAGCTAATGCACAGTTATTTTATATTTGAGTACCTTAAAAATAGAAAAAATAATACAGTAATTGTGGCATGTGCAAGGGTTTTGATACCCATCCAGTTGTAAAGCTTCAAAGCCTAATTAATTAAAACTTAATAAAGACTTCATTAAATCATTAGGATTAGAATGATCAAGAATGATTATTAGTAATTCTAAGCTAATTCCAGTCAATTCCAAGCATAATAAATTCTTTGACTCTTCAAATCTTGTGCTAACACTCAACTGTTATGGGTTCCTCTAAGCAACTGGGTCAGAATCTGAAAATGAAGTATATAAAGGCATAGAAAGAATGGAAAGGCTACAAAAGAATACCAAAGCCTTTCCAGTTTGCAGTTTCAACTTTCTGAAATGGCAGTTAAGGGGACCTGTGGTTGTCAAGGCATAATTTGGAAGACCATGAAAACCTAGTTAGAACTGTTTGTATGCTGTCCGAAAGGCAAAGCAAAACCCCCAGATGACAGCAAATGACCTGCGGAAAGGTTTAGCTGGCACAGAAGTGGTGGTCCACCTTTCTACAGTGTAGTATTGGATCTATGACCCTTGAATGTTGTGAGACAGATAAAAGGATAGGAATATTGCATGGGTAGATGGAAGAATGAATTCCACCAAAGATCAAGAAATTCTGGAAGCAAATATAACACAGTGACTCAAGAAACTAAAGTTGGAGAGAAACTTCCACAGGACAATGTTCCAAAACATACTTCAAACTCAACTATGAACTACTTAAAGAAACGCAAGCAGAAGTTCCTGAAATGGCCACAGACTTGAACATAATTAAAAATCTGTGAGCAGATCGTAAACATGGTGTGCATGCAAGACTGTCAAAAAACAATAAAACAATAATCAACGCATAGCTGGCTACACAAGGTATTTACAAGCGGTGATATCTGCCAAAGCTTGAGTTAATAATTACTGACTTAGGATGACGTCCAAACTTTTGCACTATTTTTGAGAATAGGGAACCGCTTTCTCCTTTTCACTTCAAAAAATCAACAGAATATGTGATTTGGCCAGGGGTGCCAAGAAAAATAAATAAATAAATACACTTTCACTATGAGTAAGTTCTTCAACTTTGTTTCCTGTGTTGACTGAAAATTGCTTCTATATAGCCAAGTTGTTTTGCCCCTACAGTGAGCATCTGAAGCACTGGCCATTTCGTTATGAACCTCAGTCTTTGTAATTACCCATTGTGCTATAGAGATATAATGACTCTGTACATAGATTGATTGAGTTTAATATCTCAACTACTCAGCTATAGATTGAAATCTAGCCACTGGCTCTTACAAAAGCAATACATCAAACAGACAAGCCCACCACCGGCTACACTTGAGTGCTGTGCACTGTGATTAATTGTAATTAATCGTTTTACTTGGTGAAGTGTTGTGAGCTCACTCATTTATCATACTTACATCATATTGCATTGCTCCAGTTTGCAGTGAAGAGAAATGCTGTATGTCATTGGCTTATGTGTGTCTCACTGACTGCATTTTAGTAATTTCTGCCCTGTAATGAAACAAATCAGATTAATTTCTCATTTGGGCCTTTTTTTCCCCAGAACTAAAACTTCATTGTCATTCATTCTCACCCCAGCTATATGTTGAGTGGGGAAAGAAATGCAGTACCTTAGTAGCACAGTGCTACGTTTAACATGACCGAAGGAGACGAGCAAATTATGACAACACTATACAATCAACAGATACAATAATTGAAGGTAAACTATACAAAAACTCTATACTAATATTTTACACTGGGAAATAGATAATAAATACTAACAAGTGGACGCTAAGAGCAACCCTTAGCAGCAATGATTATCTTTTATATGTTATCATAATATGGTTCTAGGAAAGCCTATCATTGGGATAGAACCTTTTCATTATGTTGAGGTTTTATAAATAAAGGTGCCAGTGGATGGTTCTCTAAAAAGCCATTTTGGTAAAATGAGGTATGTGACTGTGAAATATCCTTTTAAAGTTTAAAGAGCCTCCACATAATGTTATATACCACCGCATGAATTCTATATCAATTAAAGGGTTTTCCTAGAACAATATGTCAATATGTAAGCCAAAACCCATTTAGGAACCTTATTTTTAATCATTTATGAACTTTAATCTTTAAGCTTTGAAATGCATTTAAAATTTTTCTTCTTTAAACAACCAGCTATTGAATGGTTCTTTGGGGAACTGAAAGTGGTTCTTCAATAATATTGCTCCAAATAATCTATTTGGAACCTTCACTTATATGACCTTGACATAATGTAAATGTTCTATACCAAATAGGAACCCTTTAGGAACCTTTCTGATTGCATTTTTAAGAGAGTACTTAGATTTACAAACTTAATATGTAGTGCATCCGCAGAACCAGAGAACACTTCTTTGATATCATACTTCTGTAAGCTCTGTTCACTTGTGGTAGTGATGTAAACAATCATAAGACAGGTAGCAGGGTCTACAACTGAGCTCAGCTCAGTTCACCAGACGAGTATTGCACCAATACTAATAGACTTTCCTCAAAGCACATCTAGACTGTTACAAAAAATGTAGTTGGGCTTAGAAAATCTTTTCTCCATCAGCACATGAGTTCTTTGTTGATAGTAAAGGACTTTTTTGCTGAGGCAGTAAGAAATGGCCTATAAGTTACATTTCGAATGTAAATCTGGATTGGTCACACTGTCTAAAAAGAGCTCTCACGAGGTGCCAAAAAGAGCTTAATGCTGGCTTGCACTGAGAAAAGAGTCATCATTTTATTGTGAATGTGTAGCTGAAGTGTTGAAGCAAAAGCCTGTTATGTGATTATGTCTGAGATGGTACAGTCTATCTGCCCTGCTCTCCACATTGCTCCATCTGCTGTTAGCACTGGGTAGCTGGCATATGTTCTAAGCAATCCATTTCTGAGTAACTTTGTGGAATACCAGACTTACTCTGTGGATAAATCATTTCTGTTTCATAAGTAATGAATGAATAAGTAATATTGTTTCCAGGAAGGCTTCATTAGCTATTCTCAGCTCATGTCCAAGCATTTTCATCAAGCTCTACTTGATCAAATGCTTACTTTCTCCCATTCATCTCTCTAAATCTGATTCTGGTCATCACGATGGACCTTAGCCATGTTTGTTCAGTTAATTATCTCTGTAGATTTACTTTTTAACTATGAAATGGCCTCTTCCGCTTGCAGGTAAAACTGACTTGAACATTCAAGGAGGAATGAAATGGGAGAGTAATGGATTACCTTGGCAGGGCAAAAGTGATATAAAGGACATTGAGACCAGGCTGATTCTTGTAAACATTAATTGCTACAGGGTAGCTAATATAGAGGCAGTAGAAAAAACATGTAATACTTGCCACTGATGCACAACATGTCTCTTCTATAGGAATGCTATTCCTTCTTCATGCCATATTTATGTTTTATACCTTTTTTTTTTTAAAAAAAAAAAGGTCCTTCAAGTATTTTATATAGAACCATAAACATTCAAAGAACCACTTGCATGTTTATATATTTATTTAATTTTTTTTTGCATGATCAAATTTTGTGTTGTATATAGTTTCTTTTTTATAAGTGGTTCTATATAGGACCAGAAAGGGTTCTTCTATTGTTAAAAGCTTGACATCTTAACAGTTGCCATTTCTCTGCAGCAAACAAAGTATTATTTGTATATATTATTTGACTTAAATAGCTAAACCTAGTGTGAAATTGAAAGTAAACCACCATTAACCTAGGGGGTTTAAGGGCTACTTAAAGGAAACTGTACATTAAACAGTAAAATGCATGGTCACATGTTCATAACTACATAACAAAAAACAAAAAGTATCAGGATAGCAAAATTAGTGAAAAGGCTCATTTCTAGTGCTAAAACTCTTCTATGTACATTGGCATTGAAAAATGAGGCTCTTCTCTGTGTGTGTCCTCTTGAGAGTGCTGTTATCTTGCAACGCTTTCTTTCTTGCTTTTGTTTCTCTTTACGTTCGCTCTTACTCAGGGCTGACTGGCGACACTGATTCAACACACTCAATCCACCAAAAAAGTGCTTACTACAGGCGACAGTCAGCTATCTATGTTCACCAGAGGCCTGGCTCTGTTCATTGCCCGACAGTTGGCTTGGTGTCCTGAATTTTATTCACATACATGCACACGACGCATTGATTACACTATTCGATCAATTTTGAAACTCAAAGTCGTTAAGTCCATTTTCCCCGGTCTCTGCTAAAGCATGCACCATTGGTCTACATTAAGCTAGGCCTTAGATCAATAGAATGAACTAGCATGGGATTAATCCTAGTTCCTCTCCATTCATTACAGCAGGACTGCAGAAACGGAGGCCTAGGTTCATTTGGCCTGCTGGATAACTCCTTCCTCCTTTTGTCTAAAAGATAGGTGGATGCATGCTAATTAGTTGTAAATGGCTTGGTCAGTCAGGTCAGGATTCAAATAGTAGCTCATGCTAAGCAGTGAAAATACACTAGATTAGGATATATATAGCGTTAAATTTGAGACCACAATATTTTTGCAATTAGCATTATACACTATGTGCATGTGACCTAACGTATGTGCTAACAATGAATGCACCTTAAAGTAGATGAATTCATCAGTTTGAAGGGGTGTCTGAACACATTTGGATAAAACACATCTGTGTAAAAGTCAGAGACCACCATTCTTTTGTTTCCAGTCAAAGTCTTTAAGTACATGTTAAGCAAAGTAGCTAAGTAACTAAGGAAAATAAGCATTTCCAAAAATCATGCTGTATTTAACTATTGATATTTTTGTAAAATGTTCTGCTTTTTTCCCTGATGCTGAGTATCTTGTGTTTAGTGGCTGTTTTGACTTAAGATTAAGTAAACGAAGGGTCGTCTTTAATTTTATGCAGTGTTCTATGTATTTGGAAACTCACATACAGGCCTATGCTGAACAATAATGCTTTTGCAGGTTTTCTTATAGTAAAATTATGGTACTTTTGTACTGTACTATTGTCACAATCGGCTACACAATGCACACTATATCTAGAGATAGTCTCTTTATGATTACGGAACATTCAGTAATACAACTGTTCAGACTACTAATTTGTTTCATTTGGAAAATCTCATTTGGAAAGTCCATCCTTCATAGAAACAATTTAATAAACAATTTAATAAACAATTTAAAAAAATACTTCACTAGTATCAACTACAACCACAACAGCAACTACAATACGTTTTATCTGGGAGCGTCCCGGGAGCCACTTTGTATGGCCACTCCCCCTAAGCTCCTCACACAGCACAGACTCCATTGTGGACGCCATAATATTACATCAACACTATTCAATACATCAACACAAGTCTTTCAGCTTGTTAACTTACTTTTGGGAATAACTGTATTATGTATATTTCATTAATGTGGTACTGATATACACATTTTAATTAAGAAAATTCAATGCATTACTCTTTTTTAGTGCATATTCACTTTTTTGACTGATTTTGTTTCATGAACATTATGTGATATTATCTGAATAATAGGTCTCTGAGGACCTCTTTTCCCTAAAAACAGTAGGACAAGTCACAAGATCACACTATTTAGTATGACAGTATAATGTCTCAGGACTGTTCGCACCTAAATGGAGAAAACTTTTTTTTCACTGTTTTGTTGGAAAAAGCACATTTTCTGGCTCCTGGCCAGGACCACAGTACAGCTGAAAAAAAAACATTGTAGCAGCGGGTCTCAGAGCCGGCAGATTCGTCAAAAGCACACATTATCAAAGCCAGTGGTGGGAGATAAGCGCTTGTCACTGGTGTTTGTGCTTGCTCTGAGGCTGGGCAGAGAATGAATGACAGCACTGCCATGGGGAAAGTGGAAGGAATGCTGATTAAGCTGGAGAGCAACATAAGAGCAACACTAAAGATGTAAAGCACTGTCTCTACAGTGTCTCTCTAGAGTGGATTTCATTTGCATTGACTGAGGACTGCTTACAAAGCTATAAGATAAAGAGTTTTTTTTTTTTTGTGTGTGTAAAATCCATTTCCTTTGAATAAGAGAGCAAATCTGGTTACACTTTTCAGTTCTCAGATTTTAGTCAATGTGATCAGCCTGCAAAAGTCTGTAAGATACTTGCAATTATTCTGATATCTAATTTAACAACAGACTCCACTGCCATTACTGACTTATTAGTACAATGCTCCAATCACATAATTTTTTTAGTTTTATCATTTTATCTTGACACTTGGTTGTGACTCAATAACATCAGGTTTTGCAGCAATGGTTTTGCAATTTGCAGGCTAATGTCAGATCTATTTGAAAATCAAGAAAATATAACATTTGAGTAGCCTATAATGGAGTCTTTTAGGTTATACAATTAAATGAAAACATCCATCCAGCCATCCATCCATCCATCCATCCATCCATCCATCCATCCATCCATCCATCCATCCATCCATCCATCATCTTCCGCTTCTCCGGGGTTCGGGTCGTGGGGGCAGCATCCTGAGCAATGAAGCCCAGACCTCCCTTTCCCCAGCCACTTCCACTAGCTCCTTGGGAGGGATTCCGAGGCGCTCCCAGGCCAGCTGGGCGATATAGTCACGCCAGTGTGTCCTGGGTCTTCCCCGGGGTCTCCTCCCGGGTGGACTTGCCTGTGACACCTCCCAAGGGAGTCGTCCAGGAGGCATCCTAACAAGATGCCCGAACCACCTCAACTGGCTCCTCTCGACGTGAAGAAGCAGCGGCTCTACTCCGAGTCCCTCCCGGATGGCCGAACTTCTCACCCTATCTCTAAGGGAGAGTCCAGCCACCCTGCGGAGGAAACTCATTTCGGCCGCTTGTATTCGCGATCTCGTTCTTTCGGTCATTACCCAAAGCTCATGACCATAGGTGAGGGTGGGAACGTAGATCGACCGGTAATTCGAGAGCCTTGCCTTATTGCTCAGCTCTTTCTTTACCACAACAGACCGGTAAAGAGCCCGCATCACTGCTGACCCAGCACCAACCCGCCTGTCAATCTCCCGCTCCCTTGTACCATCAGTCGTGAACAAGACCCCGAGATACTTAAACTCCTCCACTTGAGGCAAGAGCTCATCCCCGACCCAGAGAGGGCTCTCCACCCTTTCCCGCGTGAGAACCATGGCCTCGAATTTGGAGGTACTGATTCTCATCCCGGCCCACTTCACACTCGGCTGCAAACCGATCCAGTGAAAGCTGAAGTTCACGGCCTGATGTCCCCAATAGGACCACATCATCTGCAAACAGCAGCGATGTGACCCTGAGGTCACCAAACCGGACACCCTCCATCCCCTGACTGCGCCTAGAAATTCTATCCATAAAAATTATGAATAGAACCGGTGACAAAGGGCAGCCCTGACGGAGTCCAACTCTCACTGGGAAAAGGTCTGACTTACTGCCGGCCATGCGAACCAAACTCCTGCTAGCAAAGAGCCATGTATCCCATACTCCTGAAGCACCTCCCACAGAATACCCTGGGGAACACAGTCAAATGCCTTCTCCAAATCCACAAAGCACATGTGGACTGGTTGGGCAGACTCCCATGAACCCTCCAGAATCCTGGAGAGGGTAAAGAGTTGGTCCAGTGTTCCACGACCAGGGCGGAACCCACACTGCTCCTCCTGAATCCAAGGTTCGACTATAAGCCAGACTCTCTTCTCCAGTACCCCTGCATAGACCTTACCAGGGAGGCTGAGGAGTGTGATTCCCCTGTAGTTGGAACACACCCTCCGGTCCCCCTTTTTAAAAAGAGGCACCACCACCCCAGTCTGCCAATCCAGTGGCACCACCCCCGATGTCCATGTAATGTTGAAAAGGCATGTCAGCCAAGACAGCCCCACAACATCCAGAGCCTTGAGGAACTCGGGACGGATCTCATCCACCCCTGGAGCCCTGCCGCCAAGGAGCTTTTTAACTACCTTAGCGACTTCGGCCTCAGTAATGGACAAGACTATTCCCATGTCCCCAGACTCTGCCTCCTCACTGGAGTATGTGTCGGTGGGATTGAGAAGGTCCTCAAAGTATTCCTTCCACCGCCCAATGACGTCTTCAGTCGAAGTCAGCAGCACACCATCTCCACTATATACAGTGGTAGTGGCACACTGCTTTCCCCTTATGAGTCACCTGATGGTTTGCCAGAATCTTTTTGGAGCCGACTTAAAGTCACTTTCCAAGGCCTCACCAAACTCTTCCCACACCCGGGTTTTTGCCTTGGCCACGACTGAAGCCGCAGATCGCTTGGCCTGTCGATACCTGTCAGCTGCCTGTGGTGTCCTACAGGCCAACCATGCCTGGTAGGACTCCTTCTTCAGCTTGATGGCATCTCTCACTTGGGGTGTCCACCACCGGGTTCGAGGATTACCGCCCCGACAGGCACCAACTACCTTGCGACCACAGTTACAGTCAGCCACTTCAACAATGGAGGAGCGGAACATGGCCCATTCTGAGTCAATGTCCCTCACCTCATCCGATATCTGGTCAAAGTTCTGATGGAGGTGTGAGTTGAAGATCAATCTGACAGGTTCTTCTGCCAGACATTCCCAGGAAACCCTCACTATACGTTTGGGTTTGCCTGGTCTGACAGGCATCTTCCCCCACCATCTGATCCAACTCACCACCAGGTGGTGATCAGTTGACAGCTCAGCTCCTCTCTTTACCCGAGTGTCCAAAACACATGGCCGCAAGTCCGATGACACGACTACAAAGTCAATCATTGAACTGCGGCCTAGGGTGTCCTGGTGCCATGTGCACTTATGGACATCCTTGTGTTCAAACATGGTGTTCGTTATGGACAAACTGTGGTTTGCACAGAAGTCCAAAAACTGAACACCACACGGGTTCAGATCAGAGAGACCATTCCTCCCAATCACACCCCTCCAGGTCTCACTGTCGTTGAAAACATGAGCGTTGAAGTCCCCCAGTAGGGCAATAGAGTCTCCAGGAGGAGCACTTTCAAGCACCCTTCCCAAGGACTCTAGGAAGGCTGGGTACTCTGAACTGCTGTTCGGTGCATAAGCACAGACAACAGTCAGCACCAGTTCCCCAACACGTAGGTGTAGGGAAGCTACCCTCTCGTCCACCAGAGAAAACCCCAACATACAGGCGCCGAGTCGAGGGGCTATGAGAAAGCCCACACCTGCCCGCCGCTTCTCACCATTACACATAGTGAATGTTGAATTTTACCTAAAAAGCTCTATTTCAATTTTGATACTTGATTTGACAACAACACATTTCTCACTTCTTAGCCAACTTACTCTTTTACATTGCAAATTGCTTTTTTCTTGAGTAATGGCCTTTTTCTTGTCTCCTTCCCTTACATGTTGGTTTTATACTGAGCTTTTGATAGTGTGGACCTGTACCTTTTCACCCTACTTTCAATTACTGAACTCTGTATCTCCCTTGAAGAGACTGTTGGCCTGATGCATGGCTTTCCTCACAGCTATACATCTATATCTCGAAACAATCAGATGCTGGATTTCGAGAGAAACCCTTTTATAGTGTCTGGGTGGCGTGATGCAGCTTTCTCTTCAGGATTATTGATCAAACAGTATTCACTTAGATATTACTTTGTGTCTTTTTTCTTTATGTATTTGTAGGACCTTATCTCTATGTTTTTTAGTGTTATTTCCACACCTTTTAAGTCTGACAATGATCCTCAAAGACAGCATTTACTTTTTTAATCTAGTCAATATTTTTTTTTTACTTTAGTTCTTTACAGGCAGAAATCAATAGTCTAATTAAGAGGAAATTAAGTCCCTGTTAGGGAATCGTTCTCCATTTGTGTTAGTTTGGACATATCAAAGCACAGGAATCTTAATACATGCAAGTTCCAAGTGAAAGAATATTTTGGCAAGGTATTATAGATGCCCTGAAGCAAAAACAGTGATGTGTCATTCTATTTGTATGGCCAATACCAGTCTGGGCCACAGTATTGCATGGTTTAGTTTTTCATTCACTTTCAGCACTTCTATACCACCTTCTCATGGGTTGAAAATTAGCTGATGTGATGAATTCATTGTTCTACACCATGGACATTACAATACTCAGCAGTGCAGTGACTGGAATAAGCCACACAGACAATGAAACCTTCTTCTCCCACTCTCCTAATGCTGCCTTCAACTGTACTTGAAATGTGAATATTTATTAATTGGTACTCCAGGCTTGCAATGTAAGTGTGTTGCAGAGCATTCCAACTTGGAACCATAATTCTGTGTAATGAAATGTCATCACCATTGTCACAAAACAGCCATGAACTACAGCATTAACAAAACATAGGAACAATCAGCAAAGTAATAAACATGTGTTTCATTAAGTTTATGCAGTGAAACTTTCATGCAATTAGTTGCATGATGTGAGTTGTGTGCAACATAATTTCAGTGCAACTTGGCTATTACACGAAGTAATTCAACAGCAGTCAAAGTTGCACGCTACCCAGTAGATTACTTCAGTACTTAGACAAATTAGCAGCTGGTATTTATTTATAATAGTATCATTCTCACAATATAAAATCATCTGCAATGTATTATTTACTTTTCCATATTTGCTGCTTTCGTTATTGCCTATGTCAGTATCAGAAAGCAGGAAGGGAGCATAGTTCACCAGATATACTAGATAAAGAGAAGCTAGAAAAGGGTCACAAGAGGGTGAATAACTGGCTACTGAATAAGGGAAAAGTAGATAATTTCACAACCTATTCAAAGAGAATTACAAATCATCTCTGTCAAAACACTAGCACAAGCAGCCACTTGTTAGCTTCCTAACACCTGTTAGCTTCTTAGTTAAGCCAGCTGGATACAGAAGTGTTAGCTATGAAAATCTCTTGTTTGTTGCCATGGCTCAGAGAAGTGACACAATGAAAAGTCAATGAGGTAGATCACCTTCTCAACCACCTAATAAACTGTCCTGTATTTTCTTGTTATTGTTGTTAATCTGGCAGTGGTTAAAATTTATTTGATGTCATTTCATGTAGTGGTGTTTTAAAAGAGTTGCGAGTGAGCAGGTCACTTTATGTTAAATGGGAATTTCTATTTTAAAACCATTCAGCAAAATGACATGGTTAAAATGTAAAATAATTCATTCAGAGCAGTGTGATATGAAATGGCCCATTCTAGAGAAACTAAGTCAGAATTGTTCACAGTGGTGGTGATAGGAACCAAATGTCCAAAAAGTTTAATGCCTCTAAAAGTTCCCTCACAGAAGTCATTTCATAAATACAGGGCCTGATGCCTGTGATATTATTTTATGTTAATTTTGAGAAAAGATTTTGTCCTAAACTGTACTTTTTAATCCATTCTTTAAAAATGGTTATATATGTGTTATAGATGTTCATTTCCATCACTATCACTGTAAAGAAATCTAAATCTGTAACTTTCATTTCAATCAACCATTTCACATCAAACACTCTTGAATGACTTTGTGTACATCTCAACAACTGAATCATGCAGGAATTTTGAAATTTAGGTTCATATAAGATTTAAGGAACTCAAGTAACATAAAGATTTTACAGTGTCAAGCCAGCCTGAATTAATGTTTGTTTAAATAACTAAACTACCACCTACACCTGGTTTGATGTCATCTGCCCCTTTACTTTGGTGGATTTGGGCTTTGTGTAGGGAGGTGATCTCACATGTGAGGTGACATATGAAGTAGGGGAACACTGCCTCACTCCATGCCCAAGCCGTCTTGCAGGGGATGACACCAGCCACACTGTTACAGTAGCACTTCAAACAGAGAGCGCAGCCATGGGGAGCACAGCTTATGAATCCATTTTTAATTAGCCAGAATCAGAGCCCCTGCTGGGGCGCCCGGGTTCACGGAAGTTCAGCCCAAAACTCTTGTTTGATGTTCCCCTCACTAACAGATTCCCCCATACACTTCTCCACCAGCACTCACAGAGACGTCAGATGACTTATCTGACACATTTTTTCTTCTTTTACTGCCTTTTTCATATTTTCCAAGGTGCTGTATAATAGGTTTCTTTTATGTAGTGTTGGAGGGTGGTCTTTTGGTGTATATGTGAGCGTGTGTATTTATACATTTCTGACGTGATTTAGCTCCTGCTGTTTGAAGACGCTGCATCACCCCTGCTGTTAAGTCCGGAAGAGAACTAGCAACAATGCTTCACTGAACTGATCATTCTTGATGATGAAAAAAAGTCTGTACATGAGAAAGAATACAAAATACATAAAGAGAGTGGAAAGAGTGTGAGTTAAGATCATGCTTGACCTGTTTTAGCTGAGTTGTATAACTGTGAGCAAATTTAATGGCCTTAGATAAGTTGTAGAACTAAAATGATCAGGAACTTCAAGGGGAATTCCACCTATTTTTTTAAATTCTGCATAATTTAATCAATGAGATCATCAATCAATCATCATCAATCAGAGTGTTATAATGTGAAATGCTCTGTTCTAGAGAAACATGTCAAGTCAGAATTCACAACAGTAGTAATAGGAACCAGACATCTGAAGAATTTCATTGCAGAGATGGGCTAGTAGCTAATTAGTGTGCTATTTTTTGTAGTTAACTACAATTTTTGTAGCTAGTAGCTGTAGCTCCTACAGTTTTATTAAATATAGCTAATAGCTGTAGTACATACATTTTTTTGTAGCTGTAACAACGATTTTTGCTACAATTTCAATACACACTTTCGCTACAAAATGTGAGCCATAGAACATGGTTGTTAACTGGGCTGGTGGCAACTTTGCAATCCTGACTGAGCCGCGGACTGCTCGAGCAAACAGTGACGCCCTGCCCCCACATGTTGATCACCCCTTACTAGTAGGCTTAGCTCAGGGGTCACAACCAAAATGGTAAGAAGAGGCATTTTGTCCATTCAACAAAAATTAAACCACCTCGGGAGCCACATTTTACCATCGTAGCTGCAAATGTGTCTCAGTATGTGCTGATGTGCTGGTACAGGCTAAAAATTAAATAAATGAAAATGCAGACTTACTTTGCTCTACATTTACATTTAGTTCAGCTGTAGCATTTCAGGAAAATTCTCCACAGGTTTCTTGTAAAATGTCTCTCAATATTTGACTTTTCATGAGGCTGAACTCACTTCTCATTCTCCAGCTTCTCGTTTGAATTTTCCTTTTCCACCTTAAATGGTGCCTGAAGTGCCAGATTGCATTGCTGCACCATTTAAGTTGGAACGGGACAATTTGGACGAGAAGCTGGTGAATGAGAAGCTGACTTAAGTTTCATGGGTTGTTACAGAATACTTCAAGGATTTTCTCAATCCCACTACGATCCTTCCCCAGAGGAAGCAAAGCTTGGAGATCCGAGTGAGGGTTCGTCCATCACTCGGGCTGAGGTACCCAGGGTGGTTGGAAAACTCCTTGGTGGTAGAGCACCGGGAGTGGATGAGATCCGCCCGGAATTCCTGAGGGCTCTGGATGTTGTAGGGCTGTCTTGGCTGACACGCCTCTGCAACATCACGTGGACATCTGGGGCGGTCCCCCTGGAATGGCAGACCAGGGTGGTGGTCCCGCTTTTTAAGAAAGGGGACCGGAGGGTGCGTTCCAACTACCGGGGGATCACACTTCTAAGCCTACCCAGTAAGGTCTATGTAGGAGTACTGGAGAAGAGAGTCCAACCGATAGTTGAATCTCAGCTACAGGAGGAACAATGCAGGTTTCGCCCAGGTCATGGAACACTTTTGACTGCGTCCCTCGGAGGATCCTGTGGAGAGTGCTCCGGGAGTACAGGGTGAGGGGCTCGTTGTTATGGGCCATTCAGTCCCTGTACAAACAGAGCAGGAGCTTGGTTCGTATAGCCGGCAGTAAGTCGGATTGGTTTCCAGTCAGGGTTGGACTCTGCCAGGGCTGTCCGTTGTCACCGATTCTGTTCATAACTTTTATGGACAGAATTTCTCAGAACAGCCAAGCAGCAGAGGGTGTCCAGTATGGTGGCCTCAGGATTTCACGTCTGTTTTTTGCGGATGATGTGGTCCTGTTAGCGTCATCAGGCCGGGACCTCCAGGTCTCTCTGGACCAGTTTGCAGCCGAGTGTGAAGCGGCTGGGATGAAAATCAGCACTTCTAAACCTGAGACCATGGTCCTGAGTCAGAAAAGGGTGGAATGCTCTGTCCAGGTTGGGAGTGAATTTAAATATCTTGGGATTTTGTTCACGAGTGAAGGAAGGATGGAGTGAGAGGTTGACAGGCAGATTCGTGCGGCATCTGCAGTAATGCGGACCCTAAACCGGTCCGTCATGGTGAAGAGAGAGCTGAGCCAGAAGGCGAAGCTGTCAATTTACCGGTCAATCTACATTACAACTCTCACCTATGGTCACGAGCTTTGGGTAGTGACCGAAAGAACGAGATCGCAGATACAAGTGGCCAAAATGAGCTTTCTCCGCAGAGTCGCAGGGCGCTCTCTCCCTTAGAGATAGGATGAGAAGACCAGCGATTCGCAAGAGGCTTGGAGTAGAGCCGCTGCTCCTCCACATTGAGAGAAGCCAGTTGAGGTGTTTCGGGCATCTGGCAAGGATCACATCCCTAGGGAGGTGTTCCAGACATGTCCGATGGGGAGGAGACCCTGGGGAAGACCAAATGTATCACCAAAATGGTACCTTTACAAGAGAATGAAGAAACATACTTTACTTTTAATGCAAGTTAATGGAACCAGACTTTTTTCCAAGTCACTTTGATCAATTTCTTTTGGACCATTTATCATGAAATTTACACACAATATAAAAGACAACAGCATACACACACACACACACACACACACATATACATATATATATATATATATATATATATATATATATGCAGGGTGTTGTTTATTTATTATAAATTTATAAATTTATCAAAATTAAAGCAGTAAGTATCACTATCACATATAAAAACTCAGGAGACATGTGTTGGTTGAGATAATATAAGAAGGCTAAATATAAAAAGCCTGTATTTGCACTGTAGATATTATGACCACCGGTTCCTATCACCGCTACTGTCTCAGAATCTCAGAAAGTTTCTCTACAATGAACCGTTTGACATCAAAACATCTCTGGAACTGAATTATGCAGAGATTTTGAAAAAAAATGGTGGAATTCCCCTTTAAAGTAAGACAAATCTGATGATCAAATCAGTCTGAAGCAATGCAGTGAGTAACAAGGTGTGACAAATGTATGAGCAGCATGATGCTTTTCTATTTTTCTGCCTCTTCAAAATGAAAGTTTCTGCAGCACACTGAGCTCCGAGATCAGCACATCAGAGCCCCGCAATGTAGCTCTCCTGAACAATCAAAGCATTTTTTCCTCTATCTTTACTTATTTTCCCAAATAAGACGATGCCGGGGACATCTGTGATGGGGAGACACATTTAATATGTGGCTGTCTTCCCCATTTGCCATGTAAAGTTTAATGAGAAGCTCTAGGGCTGGCACCGCATGAATAATGCATACATTATTCTATTTTAAAGCCCACGCCAGGCATCTATCTTCAGTATGGACCAGAACCGACGTGATGGACTGGTTGGGAATGAAGAGCCTGCGGCAAGCTCAGCACAGGCACTGCACAGAAACACATTACCCTCGCATGTGTGTGTGTGTGTGTGTGTGTGTGTGTGTGTGGCTGCTCCTCAGAGCACTTCATAAAACACACCAGCTGAGAGACCGAGTTCATCCCTGAATGGCCAGTTCACTTGAGGAGAGTTAGGTAAAGAGAGGAGGGAGGTGAGGGGATGGGAGAAAGAGAAGGAGTGATATAGATGGAGAACAAGACAGTGAGAGGAGGAGAAAAAGGGAAAGAGAGAAAGATGAAGAGATTCAATGGGAGCACAGACACAGAGAGAGGAGCAGAAAGACAGAGGGAGAGAGAGAAAGGAGAAAGAGAGGTTGAAAGAGGGTGGAGAAATATTAAAAGAGAGAGGAATGGGGGAGATGGAAAGGGGAGAAAAAGAGAAGGGTGGTAAGAAAAAGAGAGTAAAAGTAAGAGAAAAGAGAAAGTAGAAAGAGAGAGTGAGAGAGAGAGAGAGAGAGAGAGAGAGAGAGAGAGAGTGTGTGTGTGTGTGTGTGTGTGTGTGTGTGTGTGTGTGTGTGTGTGTGTGTGTGTGTGTGTGTGTGTGTATGTAAATGTGTGAGTGAGAGAGAGAGGAGGGGGGAGATAGATAAAGGGAGATGAAGAGACAGGACCACAGAGAGCATGGAAAGAGAGAGAAGAAGATGGAGAAATACATAAAAAGCAAAATGAGCAGAGAGGAAGAGAGAGTTGGTGAAAATAGAGAGGGATGAAGTGAAGGAGAAAAAAGAAGGAGTAGAAAAAAGAGTGTAAGAGATGGTAAGAGAGAGAGAGAGAGAGAGAGAGAGAGAGAGATGGAGAGAGGAAAAAAGGGAGACCACCATCCGACCATAGTTACCAAGATCAAGAACTGGAAGACATGAAGTCCCACTGGTCACCATAGAGACCTGGCCGAGTCTCCATAGATACTTGCCCCAGACGTCATTGACCCCCTGCGACTCATCAATTTAGAGGTCCAAAGGCTGGCGAGATTGTCTATTAGTCAATCTGTTCTGCTGGATCTATAACTGTCGTTTCACTGTAATCAAAGACCAATCGTGTGAATGTGAGCCATGAATGTGCTGTGGATGAACAATGATCCCGTTGTAGAAGATGAGACTCTCGTTCCACACGTCTGCAGGCATGCTTTATCAGTCTTGTTTACATAACAAATAGACCTGAACGATATGAAAGACATCATGTCAGTAAAATCATAATTGCACAGGCAGTAGGGATGCATCTATTTAACTTTCACTAGAGGCAGACAATGGTGATTTTTATTGATATTGTGATGATGAAATTGCCTTGAAGTATCATTGTGTAACATGATACAGATAGCTTGGCATGACTATATATATTTATCTTTTACAGTTTTAGGGGAGCACTATTAGAATATCTATCTGTAAATATAAAAAACATTTTAAAAGAAACTTCATCAGTACTTGTTTATTAATGATTGTTAAATCATTGCATGGCATGTAAAGACGTACTCTAAAGAAGAACTCGGGAAACCACTACTATACAAACACAGAAGTTCCTGCTCATTATGGCATTACTGAGCACCGTTAAAGCCTGAGAAAACTGATAAAATAATGTGATGAGCAGTTAGTTATCTCAGCAATAATAAACTCTTTTAAGATTTAATAAACTGAACAGTGTCTTCAGTAGTGGACATGTTCAACATTATTTCAGAAAATACAATATAAATCTACTTGGTATGGGTTTAGGTGAGCTACCTTCGGAAATATCTAGTAAAAGCTAATGTACCATAATGAAGATTGTTATAAACCAAGTCTTTTTAGTATCATGCAAATGCTTTGTTATTTTGATGTAGACTATTTATTTAGTTGTGACATTACAATTTATAATGATCATGATAAAAAAACAATGTTGAATATGAATGGTTGCCCACATCAAATTTAAAACCCTGATGCTTGCCTACAAAGCCAAAAATGGACCTGCTCCACCCCACCTGATGAAAATATTCAAGTGCAGCTAGGCTTGAACCTTCAAGATGCATGAAGCACGAGCATCAAGACGCTCACATTTTTCTGGCACCCAGATGGTGGAACAATGTTCCTTACCATCTTAAAAATGCAGACTGAAGATCCATCTCTTTGTAAAGCCAGTGAACTCTAACCTAGCATTTACAGAAATGTCTTGTTTTACATGTATGCAATATCTTTTTTCTCTACTGTGTATCTTTCTCTCAGCCCTGACAGTTGATTCTGGCAGTGTCTTAGCTCAAGGGTTGTTTAGACTTTAACATGTTTGTATTAGCTAGGATTCATCCTTTGAGTGGTCACAAAACAATTTTTTAAGTTGCACTATGTAAGAGCATTAAAATTGTAAACAGAAATGGAAAGAGGTTAATATGGTCAGTATCGCTGCTGATACTGATCCACTGTATCAGATCAGTACATGACTTATGAGCAGTAGCATATACATAAACTACAGCAACAGCAGTTCTGTGATTCTGTATAAGACCAGCTGTTTCCCCTGTGTGGCCGTGTCAAAGGTTGTGTGTGGATGGGCTTGCCAGAGAATAGCTGCTGGGGATTCTGGGAAGGCATTTAGAATTGGAGGGTGGTCTCTGCTGACAAAGACCCAGTTTGTTACATATGCCCTTGAAAAAGGAAAAAGAGAGGGGGGGTGGGGGGTGTTTGGGAGACATACAAAGGAAAATCTGATTGGTCTCTCTTCTGACCCCTCTCTATTGGAAAGTGTTTCAAATTTAACCAAAGCCTAGACACATAGAGACACAGCCGCAGGAAGCTCACGTCCATTCAAATGGCATTCACTGCCACAGACGTGAGTGGACATGACTCCTTCCACCATTAACTACAATAACATAGGCTATCTTATACATTATAAGATAATGCTCTGTGCATTTCCTCTCCCACCTTACACACGCACATCAACACATACAGGATATGAACATGGCACACTCCTTTGTGAAAAGGTCACTTCACAGAAGCACGCACTCACACACACACACACACACACACACACACACACACACACACACACACACACACACACACACACACACACACACACACTCATATTTGTTTTTATACAGTGTCAGGACATATCGCCCATATGTATTCATACATATACATCTATAGTAATATCTATATGTTAGATAGATAGATAGATAGATAGATAGATAGATAGATAGATAGATAGATAGATAGATAGATAGATAGATAGATAAATAGATAGATAGAACACATTTAAGTTAATTCTCTTATAACTTACTTTCACAACAAAACGTAATTTGATCGGGGTGTCCAAACGTTTGACTGTGTGAATGTATATGTAAGCATCTAAATGTAATTGTTTTTATAAGCCTAAGCCTAATTCAACCCTAACCTCATTAACCAAAATTAAATGATCTTGCTTGTTCAATAACAAAAAAAAAAAGAAAAATGTAGTTTTTGCAAAACAGCACTTGATGAAGTCATAACTGTTTTGTTAGGCCTGATAAGGTAGCAAAACCTCTGCTTTTTGTCTTTTTTACAAAGCACAAAACAAGCATAGACACACAAGCACACACACACACTCAAATGCAAGCACACACACACAGCGCTACGTTCCCTCCATGTAGTTCATACCTTAAGGCTAGAGGTGTGCGGTCTTGTGATCTCTCATGTTCCGCAGCAGAAAAGGACAGATTAAATCAGGGCATTTACTCCCGAGCAGGCTGAGGTGAGCCAGAGGAAGAGTCTGAAATTAAATTACTTCCATCTACCTTTCTCAATCATTCAGCCAAACACAGGATGTCGATACTGCAACACAGCTCCTGGCTGCCATTGTGTCTTATAAAAGCCTATCAAACATTTAACAAAATGAGTTGGAGGGGTCGGGGGGTTTGCAGAGGCAGTTTTTTTTGCCATTTACCACTGTGATTAATGTTACATTACCTTTTTTAATGTTTCAGACAGAGAGCCAGAGATCTGGTATGACTATAACGTAATTGTATCAATGGACAATTGTAAGTATAAATATATTAATAAGATATTTTCTTAGTGAATTCTGCATCATTATGTACCTAAGTGAAGTGAAAATGCCCATGGGACATTATAATTAACATTTTGATCAACAAAACCAAAAGTGGTAGACTTTATGTAAATATTTACTATAAATCCAAAGATATCCAGACACTTTTTATAATTACTGAATTCAGCTACATTTAGGTGACTATATTGCTGACACAGGTGTTCTGATGTGCACAGCTTGTCATTGTCGATAGAATCTCTGAACGCACAACACATCGAGACTTGAAGAAGATGGGCTACAGCAGCAGAAGACCACACCGGATGCCACTCCTGTCAGCTAAGAACAGAGAAACTGAGACTAAAATTCACACGGGCTCACAGAAATGGGACAATGGAAGATTGGAAAAATGTTGCCTGGTATGACAAGTCTTGATCTCAGCTGCGACATTCAGATGATAGAGTCAGAATTTGGTTCAGGCTGGTGGTGGTGGTGTAATGGTGTGGGGGATATTTTCTTGGCACACTTTGGGCCCCTTAGTACCAATAGAGCATCCCTTGTCCATCCCTTTATGACCACAGTGTACCCTTCTTCTGATGGCTACTTATAGCAGGATAATGTTCCATGTCACAAAGCTCATATCATCTCAAACTGGTTTCTTGAACATGACAATGAGTTCACTGTACTCCAATGACCTCCACAGTCACCAGATCTCAATCCAATAGAGCACCTTTGGGATGTGGTGGAACGGGAGATTCGCATTATAGATGTGCAGCCGACAAATCTGCAGCAATTGCGTGATGCTATCATGTCAATATGGACCAAAACCTCTGAGGAATGTTTCCAACATCTTGTTGAAAGTATGCCACAAAGAATTAAGGCAGTTCTGAAGGCAAAAGGTGGTCCAACCTTTTACTAGCACCTAATAAAGTGGCTGGTGAGTATATGCATATATGTGTATTGCAAGGAATTATACATATCATTCTCTCAGTCTTGCCCTGCGATGGACTGGCGACCTGTCCAGGGTGTATCCTGCCTTCCGCCCGAAGACTGCTGGGATAGGCTCCAGCACCCCCCCACGACCCTGACGGTGAAGCGGCTTGGAAAATGGATGGATGGATGGATGGATTCTCTCAGTCTTGTCAGTCAGGACTGGATGGGGCAGCATACTGAAATTATTTACTCATCTACCCAGTTTCTGGGACATTTTCAGGAAGTCATCATACATTTAGAAATTGTAAGTATAAACAAGATCTTATAAACAAACATTTTCATCAAAGGAAACTACTCAGAAAGCAAATTATGTATACTAATGCAACATTATTGTACCATTCATATTTTTACAAGGTTTCAAAAATCATAAACAGAAATCAAATCAGTATGTCGATAGCATTGCAGCACTTTAGTTTGGTTATCACATGGTATCAGATTGAAAATGTAAATCTGATATCATCATCTCTAGCAGTTAAAGAGTATAGGTCTTCTGTTTAAGTTCAGTTTGTGTTAGTTATCCTCTAGTCCTCCTTTTTTACCACAGAACTGCTGATGTCTGGATATACACTATGACACTATTATGGCAGTGTTAACACTATGTTGAGAATATATGGAGGTACCATTTTTCCATTAACTGAATAAGATTTAATAATGGAATTGTACTTATTTTTTGCAACATTTACTTAAACACTTTCTATTTGGGTTTTAAACTGGTTTTGTTTAGAGAGTTATGTCAGTGTCTCTGTCTTCTCTTTTCTTTAGATGACTGTCCTACTGAGGTGATATGAACATATTAAAAAGTGCTGGCCATAAATATGAAAGGAAACATAACAGCCAAATCTTTCCAAAAATACAGGGTAGACTGCAATACAATTGCGCAGACTGCCTCCATTGCAGAGCTATTCCTTGCCGCACCAGAGATACACCACCATCTCTGTGATGAACCTCTTTTTCAGTTGCAGCCTGTAATTTTGTGCTAATTTAATAATGCTATGAACTGAATGTTTCGAATATACAGAAAAAAATGCATCTATTTTTCTATTTCTTCTGAGTTGCTGAATGTGTAGGTATACATTGTTTATTGTTTAACATTGTGTAATGCTTTCAGATTATAGCATTAAAGTACCTAGTTCTTTACTAATACAGTACTACTCTTTTATTTTATATCAGGTACATTCCATTCACAGAACAAAACATTATTAATGCTTAGTGAAGTTTAATAGATGTTTGTAATGCATTACTAAGGCATTATTGGCTATCACTTTACATGAGACATATTAAATTCACTGAACAAGCTTAAATAATGTTTAATAGATGTTTGTGACACATTTTAAGACATTACTGGTTTTAACATAAAGCATGTTATGCTCTATGAGTAGTTTCCTTTGATGAAAATGTCTGTTTCTATGATCATGTTTATATTCACAATTTCTAAATGTATGATGACTTCCTGAAAATGTTCCATTTGCACTTACACATGCATGATACAATCAGCAAAAAGGAAGAGGAACTGGGTAGGTGAGTAAATAATTTCAGTATGCTGCCCCATCTAGGCCTGACTGATATGACTGAGAGAATGGTATGTATAATTCCTTCTTGCAATACACACATAAGCATAGCTAATATAATATTATATAATAATATATTAACTTGCGCTCATTTACATACATAAGGAATGAGTAACTTGGAAAGGTCCAGTCATGCTCCGTACACCCAGAATCTCTGAGCATAAGAACTGAAGACTGTATTCTTAGCTTTTTATTCCCTTTAGCATCTAAAATAAAATATTAAAGCTCCAAAGTGAGAGGTGTGAGCTACAAAGAAGCAAAACAGAAGCTGAACCACCTCAACAAGAAGACACAATGGAACCCCAATGAGCAACTAAACCTTAATGACTGAAATGGAACTGAGGGAAAAGCAGTAGAGACAAGTAAAGGTTTTATCTTTTAAAAATACAGTACAAAGTACAAAATACTACATCAGTAAATGGAAGTAAGTAAATAAAAGTAAGTTAGTGGCTACCATTGGTAAGACATTGTTTTTTTCAAGCATTATGTATAACTGCAGTTCATAAGCAAAACACTAGAACATAAACTCATGAAGTTGTAACATGTTTACTTAACATTAGTTAACCACTATCAATGTAGAACCTCAGTTGTTGTTCATGCTAATAAATGCATTACTTCATGTTAGTCAGCCAATACTTAATGTAAAGTGTTACCGAAACATTTAACATATCAGGCAAATGTCATTATACTACAGCAGCTTTTAGAATCTACATCACCAGCACAGCTACTGAAATAAGCACTTCTTTATTCTTCCTACAGAATCATATAACAGCCTTCCCAACCCATCCTCAACAGCAGCATGCACTGAGCCTTCACTCTCTTTATGAGAAACGGTTAACCTGCCTGAGCCTATAAAGCCCCTGACAGCTGTCAGCTCTCAAAAGACACCCACCTTTTATTTCACATGAGAGAGAGAGAATGGGGAAGAGAAGAGAGAGAGAGAGAGAGAGAGAGAGAGAGAGAGAGAGAGAGAGAGAGAGAGAGAGAGAGAGAGAGAGAGAGGGGTGTTCAGTCGAACTTGGCTTTCAGGCAGAGGACACTTGAGTGCTCCCTGTCTTTAACAGCCACAGCATTATATAAGATCAGAGTGGTTTTATATTAGCCTATTGGCTCACAGCACAGTGGTTGATGGAATATTAAAAGGGAGAGAGAGAGAGAGAGAGAGAAAGAGAGAGAGAGAGAGAGAGAGAGAGAGAGAGAGAGAGAGAGAAGAGAAGAGAAAAGGAGAAGTGGTGAATGAGAAAAAGAGAGATAGACCAAAAAGATAGTGAGACTGCAAGACACAGGCTGAGACAGGCAGAACGAGAGAAAGAGTAGGAAAAAAGAGTCTATCCCAGCAGTCATTGGGTGGAAGGCAGAAAACACCCTGAACAGGTCACCAGTCCATCACAGGGCAGCCTAGGTGTACTTACACTAAAATAAATAAATTGTAAGTACACAAAAACCATAAACCTCGAGGAGGAGGAGCTCAAAGAGGGAGACCAGCCTGGAACAGTCAGAGAATACATTAGAGAGAGAAAGACAGAGAGAAGAGAGGGAACATGATAGTGTGTGAAAGAAAGAAAAGAGAGAGATAGAGAGGAAGAATATCTTAGAGAGAGACAGAGAGAGAAATATGATGCGTGAAAGAGAAAAGAGTGAGACACAGAGAATGAATATGTTAGAGAGAGAGAGAGAGAGAGAGAGAGAGAGAGAGAGAATCTCAGGTTTTCCTAGGGTTTGAAAAGCCCTTAGGGTTTGACCCTCACAGTTCAAACACATGACCTTTCCAGCATGCATGCAATATTAACATGGCCTCTTTTTAAAAAATCAATATTTCTGCTCATGTCCACTGCCTTAATTAGGGGCAGCTTAGAATAAGCACAGCCCACATCAGTATCTTTCAGCACAACAAACCCATTGATATCATTGTGAATGAAAACGTTGGGTTTAATTTGAGTCTGAATTAGAATTAAATAGGCTCTGTGTGTTGATGCTGTTCTTTAAAGACTAATTCATGTAAACAATCACTGTTCTGAGTGGTTGCCCTCTACAGTGGCACATTCAAAAAGGCAGCAGGGGCTCTAATGTGGAAAAAACTGTTAAGTTCAAACTGAAAGGATGTCAAGGACATCAGAAAAAATTAACTTTTGCTGCTTCTCTGGGATGTTTGGAAGGCTGCAATGGTACATTTGCTTCCTGCAACCCAGAAATAGGACATCCGTCCTATTTCTCATCCATTAGCTTTCATATATGTTAGTCCCAAAAAAGTAAAAACCTTAATAATTTAATGATAAGTAAACATTATTGAAGTTATTATGGTTACTTAAAGTGTTTGACAAAATAGGAGCACAGAGGAGAAAACATCAAAGTCTGGGGCTGTTTTTTGGTGGGATCATGAACTCAGAAGTGCAAACCTGCAGAAATCAGCAAAGAAACTGTTCAATTGATGTTCAATTCATTTGCACTTGGCCTACTATACAACATTCCATGAGATATACATGAAGAGCAATCAGAGAAGATGGGTTTATTTATAGCAGTCTGAACAACATGGCAGAGAGGAAGATATTCAGATCTGAGTAAAAATGCATTTACTTATTAATTTAACTTGTCATTAAGCTGCAATGCACTTGTAATCTGAATTCAGATGATGCAGATAAACAAATTAGCTCATTATGACCGACATGCACATACAGAGCCTGCACATCACACAAGTCTGTCTCGAATGCGTTTGTTTAAACCAAACATTTTGAGATCTCTTGCCTTATTGATCTGCACATTGCTAATGTCACCAAAGTGTGGACTTGATGCCACATAGTGACATCAGCATGTTACAAACACAGTAGGCTTTGACTTGCAGGTCTTCTATAATTCACTGTTTAACACAGATTCAAAGTCTAATGATTAAGTAGATGAACTGAGCTTTCTAGATTTTTACTTAATTTCCTTTAATGAGTGTTGTTTTTTTTTCAAATCTAATTTTGGTTAATGATAATCAAGTTATATATTGATTAGCCATTACATTAAAACTTCCTTGTTTCTGTATTCTTTGTCCAATCTATCAGCTCCACTCAGGTGTTATTTGAATGGTGGATCATTCTTAGCACTGCAATGACACTGACGTGGTGTCGGGGTGTTAGTGTGCGTGTTGCGTTGGTATGCGGGGATCACTCACTGTCCACTGTATTAGAAACTCCTACCTTGGTGGTCCACCATGTAGATGTAAAGTCAGAGACGATAGCTCATCTGCTGGTGCACAGTTTGTGTTGGTCATCCTCTAGTCCTTCATCAGCAGTCACAGGATGCTGCCCAAATTTGCTGGATATTTTTGGGTTGGTGGACAATTCTCAGTCCAGCAGTGACACTGAGGTTTTTAAAAACTCCAGTAGCACTATTGTGTCTTATCTACTCAGACCAACGCAACACACACTAACACACCACCACCACCACATCAGTGTCACTGCAGTGCTGCTGAGAGTAATCCACCACACAGTTAATATCTGCTATGTAGTGGTCCTGTGGGCGTACTGACCATTGAAGAACTGGGTGAAGTGGGGCTAACAAAGTATGCAGAGAAACAGATGGACTAAAGTCTGTAACTACAGAACTACAAAGTGCACCTATATGGTAAGTAGAGCTGATAAACTGGACAATGAGTGTAGAAATAAGGTGGTGTTTTAATGTTATGGCTGATCAGTTTATATCATTGTTTGAATCATTAAGGTATTTTTACTATTTGCAGTTGAGGTGATGTTCCATTTTAAAGAACTTGAGCACAGGACATTCTGTTGCCTCCACAGCACAGTTTAGTGAAAAAGTAAAGTAAGATCCAATCACAAACATGTTATCAGCTCCCAAATTGCTGAGCACACAGAAACACCCTAGTCATCAGTCATATTTCAGACTGAGTACTGTATACAGCCACAGGCAAGCGAAACTTAACAGTGTGATATCAGCATTATCAAAATACTGTGTTTAGCCTGTCCACAAGAAAACACTGAAGACAAAGTTGTTTTTTTTAACTCCCCTGGAGGACATTTTCAAAGATCTCAATTTTCACTGACCAAAAACAATATTTTTGTGAAGATGGGAAGCCAAAACACAGAATGATCTATGTTTTAAAAATGTCAGGATTTGATTTATATTAAAGAATTTGTTAATCAGCTCAATGGTGGGATCAGGTGTGTTAGGAGCAGTGGAAACTCTAAAATGTGCAGGACAATGGTACTCCAGGACCAAGACTGATTACCACTACACTGTAAAAAATTAGAGGTCAGCTCAACTCAAAATGATAATGGATTACATGGCTTTTCTTGAGTTGGCTCAACTTGAGGACACACAACTCAAATTTCTTAGTTGAGTCAAAAGTTCTCTTAATGCTTTTAGTACTGCATCTCAGTTATGTAAATAAAGTAAACTACTCAACTTCCTCATCAGCCAAGACTCTCTCCATCACACCATCCTGCGAAACATTGACTCATGGATGGCTATGGCATCACTCGGGCTCAAACTCACAACCTCCTGTTGGGTTGACAGCTCAGTCCACTGCACCACCCAGGAACACAAGAAGAAAGAGAAAATATTTGTTGTTTTGACTTTGAAGCATGGCATCATCTCATGTGGTGCAGCGGTATAATAATTCATCCCAACATCAGGAGCTTGTGAGTTTGAATCCCAGCAGTACAACAGCAGTCCATTATCTGGAAAACCAAGAGGAAAATATGCCAGATGGAACTGTGTGATAGAAGGAGCACCAGCTAGTGGGGAATCTGAGTTAAAAAAAAAAATACACATTCAGTTTAGTTTATCTAACCGAGATGCAGATCTAGAAAAAATAACTTGGAGAATTTTTGACTCAACTAAGACCTTTTAGTTGTGTGAACTCTGGTGTACTCAAGTTGACTCAACTCAAGAAAAGCCATGTAATCAGTTACTAAGTCATTTTAAGTTGAACTGACTTCTCATTTTTTAGTCTACAAAAAATCTAATTTGCATCACTTTTTAAAATAAAAAGCTGTGTTCCTATTTAGCCCTGTGATGGTCTGGTGACCTGTCCAGGGTGTATCCTGCCTTCTGCCCAATGACCGCTGGGATAGGCTCCAGCACCCCACACCCAACACCACACCGCCCCCTGCGAGCCCGAGGGAGAAGCAGCTTAGAAAATGTGTGTGTGTGTGTGTGTGTGTGTGTGTGTGTGTGTGTGTGTGTGTGTGTGTGTGTGTGTGTGTGTGTGTGTGTGTGTGTGTGTGTGTGTTTGTGTGTGTGTGTTCCAATTTAGGAGCTGCATCATTCGAAGGATGTGGTCTACGAAGGTATATCTTTCAAAGGCTATATAGACCTATGAAGGCTGAAATGAGACCGTCTGTTCTACAGCGGATTTCATGTCATTTCATGTTTCATTTGTGTCACAGCAATACTGTCTCTGCCCTTACCATTGCATCATGAAATGCTGCTTTCTTTATTACTGGGCCACCCTGTGATGGATCCTGTCTTCCACCCAGTGACAGCTGTGATAGACTCCAGCTCCCCCCCCAACCCAGAAAGATAAGCAACTCAGAAAATGTGTGTGCATGTTTAATAATGGAGCAAGAAACATTAATCTTAGTTTTTTTTTTACTTATTAGAAAAGCAGGACACATTTCTCAGCTGCATATGAAGCAGCCTTCAAATTTGACAGCCTAGTCGCGCTGCTGTGATGCAATTGGCCTTCAACTGCAGCCTCTGAAGGATGCAGCCCCTGAATTGTAACATTGTTAACATTGTTTCAAAACGTACCATTCACTCTGCATTTCATAGCGTCCATATATGGAGAACATGCTACAAAAGCAGTCCAAAAGTTAAAGTAACTGTTACTTTGATGTGAACTCCAATTATTCAGCCTATAGCAGTTTAGTTTTACCTATTTATAACGAAAGCTGTCTGAAGTGTTTCAGTGCCTTCTCACAGAGATACAATCTTAAATGCACAGCAAAAAAACATCCTGTTTAATTCTACAGCATAAAGAGAAGTTGGAAAATGGTCATGTAAAACTGAACTATGACCATTTTTCATACATAATTACAATGCAAATGAAATAAAAAGTCTTCAAGGGGAAAAATAAAATGCAAGAAAAATGCTGGATCTAGGTTTATGCAAGGCACAAATTTCCAAAAACACTGTATAGGCTCTTCATAAAGTGGAGTGAATGGTATGCTAGAAACCTTAAGAATTTCCATGCAGCATTAAAATCTTACATTTCAAAAAAGCAAGTACAGTTCCATGATGTGGGTCCAGAGGTCTAATGCAGTGGCTGCATCCCCGCTCAGCATGTTTCTGCTCCAACACGCAAACAGTCTGCCCATTTCCTCCTCATCACTTTCCACTGGCCCTCATTTCTATTCCAAGGCCATTGAAGCCTTCCAGCAGCAGATTGTTGTGCAACTCTGGCAGCCCAGCAAAGGTGTGATGCATGGCGTTGGTAGCGTACTGTTAGAGAGATGGGTCATTAATAATTCTGCCGGAGTCCTGTTTGTATTGGTGAGTGTGGGTGCGGTAGGATGAGACCAGAGGCAGGTCTGCTGAGACCAGAGGTGAAAGACTAAATTTATATTTCAAAGAAACCATTTAAACTCTGCAATCCTCCCCTCCCCCAGCCCCTTTCCCTGAACTCATGTAAAGTTAATGTCTCAAACACTCCTCCAGCTCAGCCACCAGGGACCTATCTCTCTTTCTCTCTATCTCTCTCCTCTCTCTCTCTCATCCTCATTTTTTTCCCTTTAATCTATGCTCGGATCTGTTATTATTGTTGTCACTTCCTTTTATAATACACACTTTCCACACGCCAACGCCCAGGAGGCCTGTAGGTCCATGTGTTTGCAGAGTAGATATGATTGATAGCCAGAATCTGTCTACTGTACAGCTGTCATTCATAATGGCTGTCAGTCTCAGAGTGACTGAGACATGGCTCGAATTCTCTTTTTGATTTAATCTTGATTAAGCAGAGACACACACTCGCAGGTGTGAACTCAAATCCCTGTGACGAAGCTTGCATGCTAAAGAGCTCCTTCTTCTGTCACAAATCAGACGCACACGCACAGACACGCATCACATCACCAGCACTATCCTGCATTACCCCTCATACAGACATAGTTATGTTGGCTAGTCTGACCCCTATTGGCAGTAAACCACAACTACAACTTGACTACAGTTTAATAGACAGCTGAGACCAAGAGAGAGACAGAGTCAGAGAGAAAAGAGAGACAGAAAAAGAGAGAGGTGGCAGAGAGAAAAAAAATAAAGGTAGAAAGGGGTGAGAATTAGAGAGAGAGGTAGTTAGAAAGAGAGAGAAGAGAGAAACAAGAGGAAGAGAGAAGAGTGAGATAGAAAAGAGAAGAAGAGAAGGAAAGAAAGAGAAGAGAAAATAAAAGAGATAGAGAAGAGAAGGGAGAGAGAGAGAGAGAGAGAGAGAGAGAGAGAGAGTGAGAGAGAGAGAATCACAAACTTTCAGCATGACCTGTTAAAAACGTCCAGTAGGCGTGCACACAGCATGAATACACCCACATGACACCTCACATATGAGCTTACGTTTCTGTAAGAAATATTTATTTATTTTTATTTTGACATATTCTACCCCCTGTGCAAAAGTCAACCTTCATTAATTTAATTTCCAATATTTACCAATATTTAATATAAAATTACATAGGAGCCTGAACAACTCTGAGAACACTAGTAGCTTTTTGTTTCACATGCAAATTTCCTTTTCTCAGTAAGAGCATCTTAACAGCTACACATCCTTTCAGGCTCTTTGTCTTCTCATAGTAGGGATAGACACCTGTGGATTTTTTCAGATCTGAAGCAGTGGAACTTGATTTTCTCCTCTCTCTCAAAGATGAAAGCTTTAAGAACTGTTTATCTGAAGGTGACAGTTTGGTGGTCAGCCAGGTCATTTCTTTTCATCCGTTTTTGAAATGCAATTTTGAAACTCTTGTATTTTCATTTGTTGGTGATTCTTAATGACCCTTTTGACTGGAAATGAAATAAATAAATTGTGGTCTTTAACTTTTGGAGATACTGTATGCATTATGCATATGGTTGTATGCAAACGTTCAAACACCCCTAGTCAAATTACATGTTTTGTTTATTTAAGTGAAAATTAGTTAACAGATCCTCTGAAGAGAACTCTATATTTCTGCAAATTCACAGTTTCTGCTAGGTTTAACATGTTACGAAATAATAAAACCTAAAATATAAAACACAACCTACATTTTATGTTATCTTTAATATGTTGCATTCAGAAAACAGTAATTATGCATTAAAAATGTGGAATCATGAGGATGTGTACTTAATTTCATAGAAAATCGACAAAATATTTCACATACAACCATGTAAGTATATATATATATATATATATATATATATATATATATATATATATATATATATATATATATATATGTAATAATAACAAATACCACATGTATTATATATATTATGTAATTAGATGCTTTTTAAGCCTAACTAGAAATCTAACCCAAAAGCCAACCCTAACATTAACCTCAGTAACGAGAAAGAAATGCTTTGGCTTTTCATTAAACAAAACATATTTGCATTACAATGTCAGGTCCATTGCCTTCATCTTGATTAGATATTCTAACCCTGTTTTTCTCTGATAAGGTTTTTTTTTTTTTGTAATCCTAAAAAGAATAATAATAAACACAAAAACACGCACATACATACACATAAGCTGGTTGCGGGAGGGTAGTGGGACATATATAGCGGAGGGGGGGAACATCTGTGGCTTTGGGCCTCACACAAAAGCCTCCATCCCCAGCTCAAACAGAAGCACAGCCTCTCTATTGGCTCAGGTTCTGAGAGCGTATACCCCTTAATTTAAGGCTTTCAGCAGCGCTCATCATTAACATTTCAGAGTGTGTGCGTGTGTGAGGGTGTCAGGCATCTGTGTGTGTGTGTGTGTGTGTGTGTGTGTGTGTGTGTGTGTGTGTGTGTGTGTGTGTGTGTGTGTGTGTGTGTGTGTGTGTGTGTGTGCACCCACCCCCACTCAACAGAGTAGAGGTGGTGAGCAGACCACCGCCACAGTCACACTGACTCTGCTCCACAGACCTAAATGAAGGAACTATGAACATGCCTTGCACATGGTAGAGACTGTCACTTATGATAGATGAAAGGATTTTTTTTCTTTTTTTGACTTCAAGGTCAAATAACTTCTCTTCTACTACTGAGGGTTAGATTAAGGATTAAGCTTACTTCTTTTTACATAGCCACCAAAACAGCTTCAAGTGCATCTTAGAACAAATTCTGCTTTCTGGGTCTAGACGTCTTTAGGGACTGTACTGGAGGGATGGAACACCATTTTTCTCCAAGACATTTCCTCAGTTGGTCTTTTCATTATGGTGGTGGGCAAAAGCAGTCCAAAAGCTGAGGAAACAGACGTCCCTAACTGCTCTGGATCATTTATTTATCCATGCTCAGTGGCTGAAAACTATTTGAGTAATTTGAATAATTTTATGCAATTTCTCCTAGTTCTTTCCCTGTAGGGAAGAGAAAGGCTCTAACTGTGGTGCATTATACATTATGGATCAAACTTATTAGTAATGATGTCTGAGAGATCCAGCCTCCACTCTCTGTCATCATTCAAGAAAAACTAATGAAAAGAGATTAGCTGTATCAATATTTATCAGAGGAGCATCACTTCTGCAATCCTCCAGCACATACCAACAATACTAATCCTTATAAAACTGAATAAATGAAAGGCTTTTTCACACCCTTGTGACAATACTGGTCTGACTAATGACAAACAGAAACAACGATGATGATCTTTTACAGAAAGGTATGTATATATACATATGAATTTTGCAAAAAACATGTTTTCATGTAATCACGTTTTCACTTATAACCACACATTTTGGATCATATATGAACAAAATTTTATGTGATCACGTATTTATTCACATGATTACACAGATGTAACATATGAAACATGCAAAAAACATTCACTTGTGAAATTCATGTGACTTCATGTGATGTAACACCTCTAGTGTAGACTAGGGTTCAGTCATCCACCTGGGCAAGCACTCTACACTATACCAATAAGAGTCCTTGGGCAAGACTCCTAACAGTACCTTCGCCTACCTGTGTAAAGTGGATAAGACCATCAGCCAAATGCCATAAACAGAAATGTAAATGAACCCAGTGTTTTTAATAAGGGTGGACCATATGGTGAAATACCATGTGATACCTGAAGGCATTTCCACAGGTTGCATCTTTGTAAAACATGCTAACTTCAGTTAGCATCCTACAGTGAATCCTATAGCGTTCGTTATTATGCCTCAGTCTCAGAGGGAGATTTTCCAGTCCATTTTAAATACTAGGAAAAGCCTCTCCTGGTGAGGTATCTTAAAAGTGGGAGTAAAATCTACAACTTCATTGGGCCAGATATTTGAGAGCTGGTTAAAGAAGGAAGGCAGAGTGTTAATATTACTGCTAGGATGTTTTATATTATATGGAAGCTGTATAGCTGTGGTAACTTAAAATCATCCATACAGTGGAGAAAACTGATTGCTCAAAAGACAGAAATGGCTCTGTAAACTAAAAGCTAAAAGTTAAAGTTAGCAATGATAGCTGGCCATCTAGATACTCTGGTGTTCATTCAGTTCAGTGCTGAATTAGATAGAATCACTGTTTCTTTACAATTTTGTTCAATGACCAAGGTCAGAGTTACACTAACGCTAGCTTGGTTGTGCTTACTAGTCTGTGGCTCAGTGGCTAAGCTAGCAATCAGGACTGGTTGAGCCCTGCAGGAATTTCTAAGGGTTGCATGAAGTATTTGCATAATGCACACTGGGTATGGTGGTGAGAGAACAGTGATGGACAAAAGCAGTACAAACTTTTGAATTCCATCCAACTGAACACTAACAGCATAACAAATAACATATTAAACCTTAGTTTTAGATAGGAATGCCCATTTAAGAAAGACAGGAGAAAATAAAAACAAACTATTAGTAGCGATAATTTAATACATTACTGACGTGTTGAGCTGTCAATCAGCTATTTGTTACTATATAGTTTATGCAGTTGGTATATGTTCATTTTTGCTGCTGATTACAGGCTTTCTATAATAGATCGAAATCTGTTTTGGGAGTACTGGCAATACCCAAAATGTGCAGAGAAAAGTGTATTGTGACATAATATATCACATATGATAATGTTGTTGTACTGCCTGAACCAAATTTCCAAATCTCATTTCATATTACATATGGCTTTTATAAAGCATAAACCTCTTTGCTGCTAGATTGCATGATGACAACAATAGTAATGCCAGAGTTTCAGAAATCAATATATGATGGAACCCCTAGAAGAGACATTCTGTGCTGTAATGTCCCATTAAACATTTGGAATGTCTGCTTTGGCCTTTGTCAAATCAAATTATTGCTGCAGTGTGCTGTCCTTCTCCGTGGCACAGATATCTCCTGCCAGGCACAGATGTACGAACATGTCAAATGCTAAGGTGTCATATGTACGAGAGCAGTATGCAATATTCCAGCGAACTGGATCTCTGAGTGCTAACATGCACCCGTTTGCTCTGTACAGCATGCAAATGAGGACACAGAAATTAGCCCATGCTTGAAGAGACACAATCAATAATTATCAGCTTGATGGTTCCCGAGCCACACTGCCTTGCCTGCCTCAGCATCCGTAATGGCCATGGAATGTATATATGGGGCGGAGTCGTCCATCAAACCCAATGAGACACAAAATAGGACGGCGTCTGCTGGAGGCAGGCTGCTTGCGAGACGTCTTGTAGGGAATTCTAAAAAAGGAGCCTGCTACATCCACACTGTGCACAAAAAATAACGCATCTCTTAGCGGTTCCAAGGTAGACTTTGACAGTAGGTGTCATTGACTCCAATATCTTGTGAATGCTCTTCAGTCCTTCACTAGGAAGAGAGAGCCATAGAGAGAGTGGCACGCACCACCTGAGTGAGAATTCCTGAACAAAGCTGAGAAGCTGACAGGAAAATTCATAGGGAGAGGCAGAAAAAAAAACGGCAAAACACAGCAAAAGACACCAACTTTACCAGGGGGGACTAGATAAGCTTATAACCAAAATCTCTGAAAACAATTAAGTTGAAAATGTCTTTCTCTTGTGGTTTGGCTCCTGAAATTTTTCTCTGCTTTCACTATACTTTTAAAAGTAAAGTTGACAAAAAAGACTCTTCAGAGCAAAGGCATAGAGGAACCACTATTATTTCCATAGTTCCCCATTGGAGATCTTTAAGCATACCTATATGTCCAAAAATATCCAGACACTGATTCTAATTAGTGAAGTCAGGTATGTTATAAGAATGTTTGGTGAAAAACAGAATTTTCCCAGACATTGTCAAACAGAGAAATGTTTAGTTTCCAAATTTTGCTTCTTTACTTTAGCTCTGGAGCTATGAGGCTAATGTTGCTAACAAACCCGAAATGTAAATAGTCACCTAAATCTTTTCTGTAAATGCATCCCCAAAACTTCTCTTAACCTGCATAAACCACAACTAGGACTTCATTAAGCTATTGCAGGCTTTTCTGTGTGGTTTACAACATAGTATGACTTACTACAAAATTTACTTACTTAAAACTAAATATGTAACATGAACAAAATGAGTAGCTAAATGCAGCAGGCAGCCATTTAAAGCATTAAGTGTGCCAAATTGTGACCCCCCCACAGAATTCGACTGCCCTTCAAGTTCATGCACATCACATGAATGTGTAGTCTCTAGATTACATTTACAGTTTCTGTTGTTTCTGTTTATAAATATATATTTTCAGTTTAAATTCAAGATCAACAACAAGCATTATGAACATCATCTCTGACATCCTGTGATTAGCTATGTAGCTAAGTTTTATTAATTCTGTAGTTTACATTAAGTCATACTGTGCCCCAAACCACACTGGCAAGTTTATGTGACCTTAAAGGAGATCTGAATGTGATTTAGAGAAGTTTAGGGGATGAATGTACAGAACATATTTGGGTATCTGTTGACTTCTAGTGTTTGTTAGCAATAGTAGCCTCCAGCATAGGGTGACCAGATGTCTCAATTTTCCAGGAACAGCCCCCATTTTTGGTGAACTGTCCTAAGCTGGAGCTGTCCTGGGAAATGTCCCTGCTTTTAACTGTAATTTAACTGTAAATTAAAAACACACCAGTCATAAGAAAGACTTGGCATCAGAACAAGTGGGCAGACATCTCGCATTGTGCTTGTTTTGGCCAACTGAAGGGACTGGCTGCTGCTTTCTACTAACCACTTCTACTACTTTCTTGACCAGTTTAGAGAATACAGTTTTGTAAAACTCAACCAGAAGCTACCAAGTGAATCCACAACATCACCACAGACGTCTTTTTAAGACACAACGTAACCCAGGGATTAAAAGCAGGGGTGTGGTTATTGGATAGGAAGGTCTGATTTGTATAGTCTACTTGAATGTAGGCTACCATGCGATCTACAAATAGTGCATGAATTCTTAAAAGGCTGGAGCCTATCCCAGCGGTCATCGGACGGATGGCAGGATATACCCTGGACAGGCCGCCAGTCCATCGCAGGGCAGTACTTTAACAAAGAAGCAAAATTTGGATACCTAACATGTCTTGACTACATCCAGGCTAAGAGGGAATACTTTAAGGTGCACCCATTGCGGATACAGGTGTTCAGTTGCAAACACAGCTTGTACTAATCATCCAACATTAGTACTTCTCCATAAAGAACCTTTCAGTGTAGTGGGTCTAAATCAGTGTTTTATTTAGTTTTTTAAGAACCACCCACTGAATGGTTATTTAGGGAATTAAAATTGGTTTATAACATTATTCCAAAGAACCCTGTATGGCACCTTTCTTTTTAAGAGTGCAGTGTACAAACAGCTAGTATGGCTACTAAAATAGCCATTATGTACTGTAGATTTCTCACTATGCATGATACAGGCACTAATGCTGCTACCACAGTCTCCATGTGTAGTCATCTATGAACTATTAATGGTAATAACAACTGTTACGCAACTGACTGTAATAAGAGTGACTCCTCTTTGCTTAGTATGTTCTAGCTGTCAGTTGCAGACAGTTCGAGTCAAGGGTTAAATGTGCCATGCAGCCTAGTGCACACTGGAGCAATTAAGATTTGCCTATTCTAACCTTGTGACCTGTGGGGGATCACTTGCACAGCTGGGAAATAACTGGGAAAGAGTCAGTGGCATGATTTTTAAAGGGGGGGGGGTATAATTGACAAAACAGAAGCTTAAATGCCTGAGGCTGTTGCCACAGCAACCAGTCCAAGGCAGGATGCATTTGGACAGTGGGCTGGAGTGCAGTGGCCCTGGACCTGCATCTAGAGCCATCGTTACAGTCCTGGCCTGACCAGGCCCCGACCCAATTTATTTCAATCAGGACTGAATGTTTCACATTTTATTACTTCTTCGATGCTCTCATCCTCCATCCCACTCAGGCTGCCCATGATAACAGGGCTATTAGCCCTATAGATCAATGTGTTTTTATTTTCTCTCACCCACTACCCCCACCGTCCCCCCAAACCAGCCACCTCCTCCGACGGCCTGTGGACGTATTGGGTATCGGAAAACTGAATTACTTTATCTCTCGTCCCAAGGGAGGCCTGCCCCAAGAAAAGTTGATTTGCAGCCGTGCAATAGCAGCTCTTATCCTCTCATCTTCACCTCTCGCTCGCCCCACAGAATGAAGAAGCCAATCATAAAGGCAGCAAACGACAGACGAAGAGGAAGAAGATGAAGACAAAAAAACAATTAGAGCTTCAGTGGATAAGGGCCATGAGGTCAGGCTATGGACTCAGAGGAATAACCACAGCTGAGGAAGCTGGATAGAGGAGGATAGAGGCTAGGCAACTCTGTCACACACCAACCATCATACAAGTCTCTTTATCTTCAGTCACACGTTCACCCACCCACACACAAGCCCATTTGCCTGGGTACCCATTAGATACACTCTAATTACTTCACCAATGGTCCTGACTGAAGGTCATGGGTGCATTCATTAGTGCACTGTAAGTTGGCTAATTGAAGCTTGACAACACCTTGACATGGATGAGTGCTTGTGACTGTTACCAAAGGAGCACCACCGGGTGACCTGGTTTGGATGAACAGCAGAAAAAAAGCATCCTGGGGGAGTGAGTGACAGTTGTTTGGCTGAATCAGGGCCACTTAGGGAGGAGCTGCAGAAACAATTGCCTGTCCTGCAGTTATTATTCTCCAGACTAAATCAGGGCCTCTCGTTATAATAGTGCTGTGTTTGTAACCCTTTTCAAATGGTTATCTGTGTCCATTGTTTATGAGAGAAGTATGTGTTGGGCTTGTAAGAGCATGCATGATGTTATTAAAAGGATTGTTCAAAGAAGTCATATCTTACTTTTACTTTCGGGGACATTTGTGGCTTTAGGTATTTTTTAACCTCTCTTTATGGCTTTTCTATTAAACTGAGTTATGGAATAACTATAATGTGGAGGGAGGACCATGCCTGAAACCTCTCCTTCTTCCAACCTATAAATTCCATCTGTACCTTCTGTTTCCCATGATGAAGTTGTTGTAGTCACCACCACCACCATTTCCTCCCTGTTCCTATGTCAGTCCTATTTTAATTCAAAGTGGGTTCAGCCTTCTAGCCCAAAGCAGAAGCCACCCAGAACTCCAGCCCAAGCTCTCAGAGTTCTCTCCTCTCCCTCACTCGGTCTATCCTCAAGTGCCAGCTGCAACTTTTTATAAGTAAAAGCCTATAGAACTATAATCACAGCAATGTAAGTAAATGATGACAAACCAAAAATAAGTTTTAATCTGCCTTTGATTCACTGTTGAAAGTGTCGATTTAGCATATTATATTTATGTGCAAGCATGTATGTAAGTGCAAAGTGAAGGATGAGTGTTGCATTTGTGTGAAGAATCAGGTTTTGGTTATACCACTGGCTGGCCATTAGTGAGTTCTTGACTGATCAATAGGAATGACTGAATGTCTGTTTAGCTCCATCTGTCCAGAGATCAGAAATCATTTGGGTTGGCGAGTCCAAATGGAGGTCTATGGATTCAGCTGCTCTTTAAGATAAGCTTTCCTTTCTTTCGGCTAACCCATCACTGTCAAAACACCTCAATGTGACTTGTTTGTACCAATCACCAAGTCCAAGCTAAAGAGTCTTTGACATCTTCACTTTAACTGGGTTAATTTTTTTCCAGTTCTTCTCACAAAGAATAAGAATGGGCCTCTTTTTCTCAGGTATTCATGACTTCAGGTGCTCACATGACCTCAGAGACCTTTGAGTCCAGGCAATACAATTAAAATCAATTCTATGAACTTGATAACCTGAGATATTACATTCCACAATATTCATCTAGAACCACATTTTCTTTTGACAACATAGAGCAGATAAAGCAGCAAAATACATTGGAAAAAAATTCTGGTGATTTTACTGTTTAAAATGTATGTGTAATTAAATGGTTAAGATGTCAACTCAGTCATTTGGAGAGATTTGATGTGAAATGTGCCATTCTAGAGAATTGTTCACAGTGGTGAAAGGAACCAGACATCTGCCTCAAAAAGTTCCCTGAATTAATATACTCTCTGATGCCTGAGACATTGTTTATGACAGTTTTGAGAAGCTTTTAGCACAAAACATAATTTAACGTACTTTTATGGCAGATAGATACCCGCAGGACATGCATAGACCGTGAAAGTAGTTCCCAACGAAAAAAAATTCAAATATAACACTTTTTTTTTAAAACTATATCAACATTACTTATAAAAGCTCAGAAGGCATGAGATGCTTCACTACTAGGATTAGGCAGTTAATAAAATGGCCATGGTTTGTAGCTTAGACATCACTGGTTTCAATCACCATGACTGTACAGATATCTTAGTCGATACATTTTATTACAATACACTACTCTGTAATACTTTGTTTACGTCCTCAAACACTGAATTTTGCAGAATTCTTGAAAGATTTGTGGATTTCCCCTGCAACTTCATGGATGGAATAAGTTTCTAATCAAAAGATTTGAAACCAGTTAAATTGTGAATTTTGCTTCATCCTGTGAACATCCCCTTTTTTTTCTTCTTTAGCTTCTATAGAGTTCTCGGCAATCATGGCACAGGCACTAATGATGCTACTGCAGTCTCCATGAGTAATCATCTATGAACCATCAATGGAAATAAGAACTGCCACTCAAATGTCTGTAATAAGAGTGACTCCTCTTTGCATAGCATGTTTTGAGCTGTCAGCTGCAGACAGTTAGAGACAAAGGTTATATATAGCTATGCAGTCCAGCACACTGCAGTCAGCTCCTCATGAAATATGTAAAGAGCTTTAAAGTCCATGTAAAGCAGAAATAAATACATTCTGAACACAGAACAATGTGTTATTAACCACCTAGCCAAATCCAGCTATTTAAAGGAGCAGCCATTGCTGCACATAGAAATACACTCACCGGCCACTTTATTAGGTACTTTATTGCTAGTAAAAGGTTGGACCCCCTTTTGCCTTCAGAACTGCCTTAATTCTTTGTGGCATACTTTCAATAAGGTGTTGGAAACATTCCTCAGAGATTTTGGTTGGTTATTTGAGTTATTTTGCTCATTCTCCTCTGACCTCTCACATCAACAAGGCATTCTCGTCCACACAACTGCCGCTCACTGGATATTTTCTCTTTTTCTGACCATTCTCTGTAAAGCAAAGAGATGAGATTTTGCGTAAAAATCCCAGTAGATCAGCAGTTTCTGAAATACTCAGACCAGCCGTTTGGCACCAACAACCAGGCCACATTCAAAGTCACTTAAATCACCTTTCTTCTTCATTCTGATGCTCGGTTTGCACTTCAGCGAGTTGTCTTGACCACCTCTACATGCTACGTGCACTTAATAAAGTGGCTGGTGAGTGTATAATCTCTATAGAAACACATTGGCAGTAGAATGGGACACTCTGGAGCGTCAGGTCACTATGCCTAATGACGTGTCAGCTTGAGGGATATAATTCCCCCAGCATTGCGCTCTAGAGCACCATCCAATACCTTTGGGATGAGTTAGAGTGGCTTTTGTGATCCAGATCGAGTCATTCAACATCAGTACCTGATCTTACCTAATGCTCTTGTGGCTGAGAATAATCAGATCCTTGAAGCAATGTTCTAACATCTAGTATAAAGCCTACTCAGAAGAATAGAAGCTGTTACAGCAGCAAAGAAAAGGAAAAAAAGATAAACTGAAAATAAGGGTATACTTATTTTCAGGAGAAATGCTGAATGTCCAGACATATGCAAACATTTGGACATGTAGTGTATCTTCAGCAAAAGCTAAAAAATTTGGAAAACCTCCCATCCATATCTATTTAGAAACGAGGGAAGAGTAAAATTAAAGAGAGCAGATGGAGTCCATGTGTAATCTTGAACTAAGATCTTCAGCATACATGGAAAGCCCCTTAACAAAGACCTCAATTAGAGCAGGCCAATTTATCTGGATTGGTAAGAGGAGTATGAGGTAGCCAGCAGTGCGGAGTCCCATGGAGGCTTGGCTCTCATTAGTCCCCTCTAGGACTAGTGGTGTAACCCTGTGCCCCAGCCCACCGCTCTCAGACATCTGCAGTGATCCGTTTCACAGGGCACCTCCACACTCAGACAGCCTGATTAAGCCTGAGTTTAAGGCAGTCTGTGTTGGTGGGACACTGGTCACACTGTGGCTTTTGACTTGCTGTATTAGTAGGGTTATAATTATTAGTCAATTAAACTCAATATTACTCAATAAAAACAATTCTGATGGATACCCTTATTTAGACTTGCTGCTTTTTTATATTTTGAGAATTTCTATAAATGCTTACTGATTCAACCTTCTCCAGGAAAGTAGTTTGGAATCTCTGAGAGGCTGTAAATGTTTTTTTAAGTGTTCTTTGTGTCCATTATTAGTGGGCCCAAAGAACTCAAAATATAAATTGCTATATGAATGTTGTATGTTGCATGAATTTTTCTTCTATTGTTTTTTTTTTCTTGAGATTCATTTATAACATTTGTGTGTGTAAAGGACCAAAAATAATCATACTCGTCTTGTACATGGCCTTTTCCAACCTCTCTTTCTCCCTTTGAATTAAACGGGCTGCTTTTATTACTGTGCCTTTAAGACTGATATATGTAAATGAGCTCTGTTCTAATTGGCTTCCCCATATTGAGCTTCATTTAAAAACAGTCTGAGTGGAAACACTTCATAGAACTTCAACTTGAATGGGTGGAGCTAAATTACTATAGGCTGTATAGGTGGAAAGATTGCAGCTTAGTTTCCATAGACTGTATTGACTGGACAGTGATATGAATGGTTGAAACTTTAACAACAATTACATATTACTTCAAGCTCCTTTTTGCTTTTCCATTATATGTTCCCCTTAAGTACATGGCGTTGTATCAATCTTTATAAGCACTGCAAAGCTGTCAGTGAAATTCTGTGCTAACACTATAGAATGAGCTAGTTAGCTAAGGCACAAAATACTTAAACCAGACTCTCATACTGCCCTAAAATACAAGCTCTGAGTTGTAGTAACGCACTTTGTTAGCTCTCGAATCTGCTTAACACTAACATGCTAATATTAAAATTAGCTGTGTATATTACAGATCAACACTAAATATCAGGAAGCAATGAATGGAGTTATGATATAGCTCAAGTATGGAAATAGGACCATGCCTGTAGCCCCTTCACTTTCATCCCATCACATCCCCTTCTCATCCATGTACTTCCTATCTCTAAGCCCGAACCCTGGTCATCAAGGAGAGGAGCTTCTCCTGACCTTCTGTGTCAAAACAGAAGCTGTGCAGAGCTCTAGCCCAAGTTTTCAATGTTTTTACCGCTTCTACATTCATACTCTTCTCATACTACAACCATTTGTTCAAGGTGTTTTACTTGCAAAAGCAGTATTGATGAGCTTATGATTAGTCATATTTAGAAAAAATGTCTATATTTGCCAATCTGACCACATCTGACCACCTTTTTTGTATAAACCTATGATCATGATTTGACCTCAAATGACCTCACCAGTTTTGTTTATCAGCAAAACATAAAAGCAGTAAAATTCACACCTACTCTGAAAACCAGGGTGAAACCACATGGTCAGAAGAAAATTATTGCAACTTATTTGGTACTACATTAGTGCCATCTCTCTCTCTCTCTCTCTCTCTCTTTTTTTTTCTTCAGTAGCCTTCCATCAGCATAGGCCCAGGATCCACATCACCCTGACTGACATTCATGAATAATACACCATTAAATGAAAGAATAATGGCTATACTGTATTGGGAAACAATGAACATTAATAACTTCGGGCTCTTCCTATTGATCCCATCTGGATTGTTCTCTATGATTGTTTGACTGTTTCTCTCTAATGAAAACATAATAATGAGATAAGACATAGTGCATCCAGCATCTGTTTGCTGACTCAGGTTATCTGCCCCTAATTTACTGAAAGAAACTAGTGCTTGACTATTTTGATGATTCATGGTGATTTCCATAAAAAAAATCAATACTGCTGACTTTTAGGTTTACATTCAGACTATAGCTGTTATTGTACTGAGGCAAAGATCAAAGTGCTAGGTGTGACGGATATGAACCATTGCTGTTATTGCTTAGGCAGTTTGTGTTCATATGTGTAACAATAAGGGCCTGAACAGCATTTCACAGGCTTTGAAAGCTCATTGGTGTTTTTGAACAAGTGCTGGAATACCAACTCCCAATAACACCCTTAAAAACAATATTTACATTTCAGAATCTACCCTGCATCATTTTATACAGTTTGTTTGTCAATTGAAATATTTCATTATTTATTTGTAAAAATAGTTTTACACATTTATACATTCTTTTTTATGATGGATGTACTAAAGATGCCAAAAGACAGTTGTGCTGTAAGGTTATGCAAGATAAGTAGACAGATGAGTCTCAAAGAATTTTTACTTTTGCAAGTATGTTAATTCTTTGAAAACCTTGTTTTGCTGAAGGATAACTGTTAGCTGAGTGCTACAGGTTCAGATTTCATTTGGAATAAAATACATTATATGGCCAACACCTGCCCAACATCTCATTCCAAAACCATGGGCATTAATATGTCATTTCCAGCTTGCTTACATCTTTTGTGCTGTGCTATAGGTTTGAAAGACAGCCTCTTTTGTTATCAACTCCAGTGGATCCTGCCAGCCATGTCAAACAGTATCTAATGGCTGTGAGTATTGAAACTGTCTGCATAAAAATGCAAACGATACTTAAAAAAATATCCACCGTCTGTTTCATTGAAGGATAAAGTGGTGTGTCCCCCTGACTATCAGATACTAAGATCTTTAAGCCTGCATGTCAATTTCAATTGCATGTATTCTACAAAAAAGCATTTGGGAGCATATGTCACTTGAGTTATTTAATGTGCAGGCTCTGTAATCATGCATGTTCTCTGCTGGCAGACCAGAAGATGGCCCATATGGGACTGGCAGGTTTGTCATGTATCTTCTCTGTCTCAGCAGGTAAATGCTAGCTGTCTGCACTCCTGTTGTTAATTAGCTCTCTCTTCCTGTCACCTAAAAGCCTTCAGGAAGACTCACATTAATTTACTCAACACACACACATGAGCACACTAACAGACACACAAGAGCAGACATAGCCAAATGAGCCTGACAATTAAAAAACTGGTTAATTTCACTTGTGGTGGCATAAAGATATCTAAGGCTGTTTTCACAACTAGTTCATTTGCACTAGAGTTTGTAGTTGTGTGACATTGTATATTCTTCATTTGGTTTGTTGGATTCAAACTGCAGTAGTTTTAGAGCACCAACCAATGCATGTGGGTATTGCTTACGCTCTTGGATTGGTCAGAAATTTTATGAGGATACAAACGCGCCATTGAACAGAATTTTTCTTATTTTAATCATAATAAACAATCCAGGTCTAATGTTCACTTATATTCTTGATCAAATATATTATCATTCCCATTATGTTCCATGAAAATAAAGACACTTAACACCTACATGTATTTCAACCAGACAAATAACTTGATCTCTACTTCTTTATGATTGTTTGGTTTAATTACACATCTCTGATGTCTGACTCAACCTAACCAAAAATAATTCCCATGGTTTATGTGACCAAATGAAATGCTTTTCTCTTGCTTGTCTGCCATTATTAGCAACAGTTTGCGCTTTGTCAAGACAAAAGCAGATTATGTGGACAGCACAGCACTGATGTACTGATGTATGCTCTGCTATTGAATTCTCTTATTTGGTGCACACCAATGTAAAATTCCCACCAGCAGCAAACTGAACCACAGTTTGCTTGGAAGCAGAGCGAGATCTGTACATTTTTGTGGGACCACAGTTCACGTTTGCTGCAGATTCACACTCGCCATAAAATGTTGCGAATGCTGTGTTGTGCTAAACAGTGGAATCCTTAATGATATAATTAAAGATCCTTTAGCCATGAAGAGAGTTTGCTGAAGTTTAGTTAAAATCACTGGGACCTCTGCAGCCAGAAATGAGCTGGGACTGAACCAGTATTCGTGGTGTACAATTAGCATATGAAAGTAAATGTTGTTGTATTCCGTATCTTCACAATTAAAGGCCTGGGAAATCTCAATCTGATATGTCTAGGTTTTACATCTGAAGCTGAGACTCACCTCCTTCTTAATTCTGTTTTTTTTTAACTATAGTAAGCTATGCTAATCACAACTATTAAGATTTTGTCAGTTCCATTCTGATTGGCTAACAGAATATACACATGAACACACCCCAAGCAGCAAGCTAATCAGCCAATCACATGGCTGCAACTCAATGCATTTAGGCATATAGAGGTGGTCAAGACAACTTGCTGAAGTGCAGACCGAGCATCAGAATGGAGAAGAAAGGTGATTTAAGTGACTTTGAACGTGGCGTGGTTGTTGGTGCCAGATGGGCTGGTCTGAGTATTTCAGAAACTGCTGATCTACTGGGATTTTCACGCACAACCATCTGTAGGGTTTACAGAGAATGGTCCGAAAAAGGGAAGAAAAGATAAATGATAAGAACAGACTGGTTCGAGATGACAGTAACTCAAATAAATAAACAAAATTTCTGAGGAATGTTTCCAACACTTTGTTGAAAGTATGCCACAAAGAATTAAGGCAGTTCTGAAGGCAAAAGGGGGTCAAACCTTTTACTAGTACCTAAATAAGTGGCCGGTGAGTGTATATAAAATATATACATAGCCAGAAATGGTATATATGAAAAAAATATTAGTCTGTTGTGGTATTGGGTTAATGACTTCATGTGCATTTTTGTGTACATCCATTCTTTTCCCAAAAAAGTAATTTAATAAACACATGACATATACCAAATTATTCAACAATACCTCTTTTATCTGAAATAATTTGCAATAATATTATTAAAATTATTACAATAAAATTATTATTTAATTTGAAATAACAAAGTGCACTCATATGAAATTCATTTTAGTTTCTTTTCTCCTGCAAAAATAAAAAATGTCAAGATGTGTAACCATCCAAACTAAGAAAAAAAGATAATTTAGTCCAAAAAAAAAGTTGAAATCATTTGAAAATTTGAAATCATGTTGCAAGGCAATTTTCAAAGTTCCAAGCTCACTAAAAACCTTTCTTCCAAAAATATCAGGCAGCACAACCAAAAACAAAGGACTTTATTTTGACATGGTTTTAAAGGGATAGAGTACTGCATCAAAAAAAAAAAACGACTATGCTGATGGTGCAACTTTAGAACAAATTAGATTTTTAAGTCATAGTTACAATGGTTCACTTTACCATGGTGGTTTGACCTCAGGAAAAAATATAAAAATGTGGATTTATTATAGTAATGTTATGTAAATGTATTTTTGAAAAATGATATGTATAAACACAAGTTCAGGGTCAAAGATTTCTACTGGTGACTAAGTAGATGCCTCTTTAATTTAAAATTAGTCTGAAAAGTCAGCTGGCACAACTAGTAAGTCAAATGGTGCAACCAGGCTAGCACAGTTTTACTGACAGAAAGAGGCAATTAGCTAATTAACTATATTTAAGATATAGAATACACATATACGTAGATATAAATGTAAATATGTATGCAGATAAAAAATGCACATTGTGTCCTTTTTAACAGGATTTTTAAAAATTGTCATTGTGAAAACCTTATTTGTCATTGACCCTATTAAATTGAATTTTCTTGGGGGGATTGTGGTGGCAGAGGAAATGGTCATAAATGAATCAATAAAACAGAAACCCTTAAAAGCATGCTCTCTCCTTTATTGAATTGTAAAGACTTAATTTATAATCTCATGAGAATAAAATATGCTCAGTTAGAAATTATTACCTTACCTAGCATACAGTGTCATATCATCGTAGTGGAATAACCGTTCCCTGTTGGTGAGCTATTAGTTTGTGCATTATGCATGTCTGAATAGTTTATTGGTGTGATATAGCCTTCAATTATGGGTGGAAATTCACCAGCCAATGAACGGTTGAGCACTGAACATCATTTAAGATTCTGATACTGATGATGTAATCAACATGCAATCTACTAATAGAGCAGGAGCCAATAATTCACTCGTACATTTTTTATTGGCTGGGAAATGTGACATAGTCTAAATGCCTGCCTTTAATAAAGAGCCACACTGGCCCTGATAAATTACAAGCTTTGTCGTGGATATACGTGCATGTGCATCATAAAATGCGTGCACACAGTTTTATGAGACACTATCAGAAATAAAAATGTAAACACTAACACATATTTCTCCCTCTCTTTCCGCCAACCTCTCCTTCTTACCAATAAAATGTAGCTGAAGTAGTAAATTCCATCCTGATGCTATTGTGGAGGTAATGCAGGTGATGTTGCAGTAGCTGGCCCCTATGTGCTGTTTTTGCTGAGAAAGGTACAGATTTAACACTCAGCAGGTCATACAGTAGCATCCTGCTGCTTCCCCTCAAGCTGCCTTCCAAACTACTATATCTGCTCTTCAAGGGACGATATTTTGACTCTGAACATATGCTGCTGCTGCAGTGTAATAAAGCTGCAGTGTAATAAAACAAGACACTACATAGTTTTAGTTGGCTTACTCACTATTATAAGTGTATAAATCTACACTATTATAGAGTATATATATTATATACATTATATTATACACTATTATAATATACCACTATTATAGAGCCAAGTCGAGACACTACAGGTAAATAAGAAAAAAATCAATGAATCTTTGCTAGTTGATTACTGATATTCTCACAATTATTTTTTATAGTAGGAGTTTTGCAACATTTGTAGAAAAGTCATTGTATTCCTGTTTAACCCTTTTTCCCAAGATTTTACCTGTGCCTTATATATGTAACAATAAACTAAGAGTGAATCTTTCAAACAGAGTCAACATTGATTGTCACTAAATCTGTAAAATGCCTTCATACATTTGTATTCTTTCAAATGTTAATATTTAAAAACATGTATAAAACTACTGGACTTTTTATAAAAGAGAAATATGCTAGTTGCAAGTGGACTTGATCAATTCAGGAAAGCATGATGTATTCTTATAATAAAATTGATTGGATTGACATTTCTATGCCTTTTTTTTTGTTGTTTGCAAATTGTTGAGCTAGAAGCACAAAACTTTACAAGACCATAGCAATGGCCTAGCAGCACCTTAGCAACCACTTGGGATAACATAGTAACAGCCTAATGAAACCTTTGCAACTGCACAGAATACCAAAACAATGGCCTAGTAACACCTTAGCAATGACATTGGACACCACAGCAATGGCCAAGCAAAACCGTAGCAACTGCCAAGGATACCGCAGCAATGACCAAGTTATACCTTAATAACTACCTGGGACACCATAGCAACAGCCTAACAACACTTTAGTCCCCACCTGAAATAGCATAGCATAGGCCTAGATGCAGTTTGACAAGACTAAAATTCTGAGAGGACTGACATGTAAAAGATCCCTGTTCTGATTGATCTAAAAGAAGTCTGGGATGAAACATGCCTTATAACATTAGCACAGGTGCGGCATAAACTGCTGTAGTCTGCTTACATATAAATGTAATTTCACAAAGACATTGAAGTCAAAATGAGCTGGATTGCAGCTTAATTTTCATGTAAATACTATATAGACTGGTTGGTGAATGATACACTTTGATACATTGTTTACAAGCTTCATGAAAGTCTTTAATTTAAAAAAGAAGAGAAAGTTTTAATGATATGGGCCACATTTCCTAAACTGCAATTCAGATTGAGTTTATATGGCTTAAAGGTTTTCTATACTGGTCATAATATAGCAGTGTTGAGTTATTCATGCCTCTGCTATAATGCCTCATGGAGAAAATGGAAAAAGATAAACTCATTTATGCAAACGTTATCTCACAGCACTGCATTAGCTGCCCTGGTGCTTGACAAGCCGTTGGATGAAGCACAGCCTTGTACTTAACATGTTAATTGCTATTACATTTTCCAGTGCCTCAGTAAATTGTTCCCTAAGTGTAGCCGCTGACATCCTGACCTATTGTAAATTTTACAGTGATTTATTGGGATCGTCCACAGGTCCTCACTCCCCGTAACAGAGCAGTTCTATGGCCTTGCCTCATGAATATTTCAGAGGCCCAATTAAACTACTGCTGACCCCGAGTGCTGTGGTGATCCTGTAGAGCCAGGTGACTCCGGGACAGAAGAGAAGGGCTCTATATGCAATTATTATCTTCACTGACATAAAGCCTCATGGCTGTTTGTTGTTTGTTTGTGCTGGCATAATCTTCACACTGCACATATCTGCTGTAAAGGTGGTATGATGGAAATGCTAAACAGAAACTACTGAATAATTCCACCGGTTACCGGAACATGACTTTTGCTGTTGTCTGCCGCCTGTTTTCATTGTATCAAGATGAAAGGGTCCATTTCCATTTCATAATGGAATTTCAATTCAAATGTCAGCTGTAATTTCTCCAAATACATGGCCATGTGCACTCTCACCATTCTCAAAGTTTGGGTGCCCTTGCTTGTCTTTGCGCCTCCAGCTGTGGTTTTTGTGTTTTGTGTCTCTTTCGTTTGTGCCTTGTTCAGTTCTCCCGTCTCTGAGATCAGAAGTGATGAATTAAACAGTGGGTCCTCTCTGTGCAGGGGGGATATTTGAATAATGGGAGAAGCGAGTTGGATGAATAAAACAGACTCAATTTAAAGTCTTCCCCTACTGTCAGTATAATTCTATTCAATAGCAAGGTGCAGAATTGTATCTTGTGTTGACTATGCTGCTCCTGCAACCAAATGACTCCCAGAGTAGTGCTGTATCTCTATGAGAGAAATGTAGGCGCAAGCTTATATCATGTAAATGAAGTCCAGTGTGTTGAACGTATGGAGTGGTATGTGATCCTCCTCTTCTTCCTCGACATCTTCATCCTGAACTTCATTCAGCAGGGACCACGCAGCCTTGAGTCTTTATTTCAGGCAAGGGATTGAAGTGCAAAGGAGCTTTTCAAATGGAACATAGGCTCTGGACTCACTCCTCCCTCTATTACACTGTCTCTCTCTCTCCCTCTCTCTCTTTATGCGCTTGATGTTATGCTGATGAGAGCCTATTGCCCGCAGGGGCCTCGGCTAGCCCGTTTGACCAAATTTCTCCTGTGAGAGTCGTTGAAAATTTGATTCAGAGTTCTCGGGGGAAATAAGAGCGGTGGAAGGAGGCCGGCTGGGGCCAGGTTACGCGAGGGAGGGAGGCGTATTTGTGACCCATCAGACGAAGCAATATCCTCACCTACCGTTAGGCTAAGCAATAATCGTACCACAGGCACCTACAGCACCCAGCAGCACCACTCACTTCAAGCAGTCACTAAATAGAACAACTACCCTCATTTATGAGCCATTGTCACCAGCTGGTCATCAATTCATCCCTTTGAAAAGGATCCGTGGGCTATTGGGGTCTTGAAGATGCTGTAAAGGACAGTGGGGGCTCCATTATCACCCAAGATGTGATAAATATATTCAGAGACCTATGGGTCCCAGCAATGACAAACAAATTCAGATTTATCGGGGACAGATCAGAAACAAAGCAATGATAAACATATTAGTTGTGACTATGTTATTGCCTTATTAAACATTGAGTGCTTATGGATAATTATACCTTCTGTGAAAATAATAACGCTCCTTTGTCACCAAACAGATGTTTTATCTTCACCATGCACTTTATTGGAAACACCTACCTTGTGCTTCAATTATTTGGCCATTTTATGTGGTTCACATACCTTATGGGTCAGTGTTCTTCAATGTATCCAGCACAGCAATTCAACTAAACCTAGCAATTAAATGGTATGAACAGGTGTGTCTGAGCAGGTAAACCAAACTGGACTCACTGAAGAAGCCTGACCCCTCCAGGACCGAATTGGAGAACCCCATTATAGGTTTACTATATACATACAGTGTACAATGCTAATAATATGGTGACGACCATAGGGTAAGATTATTCATTTTTCAGCATATGGGAGAAAAAGCACAAAATATATATTGAACAGGAATTTACATTTAAGCACACAACTACATATAATACCAAAATGTTCAGTATTTAGTGTATCTAGGGACAAGCTTTCAGTTTTTCAGAGAAATCTGCAGGAATGTTTTTTTTCACGCCTTCTAAGTTCAGTTGTAGAAGTTAGTTGCATTTTCTGCTTCTATGATCCAAGCAATTACAAATATGACATTGTGGTCTGGGCTTGTGGCCAATTCCTTGTTCCGAGTACACCAGCAGCTTCAAATGTAACTTCATAGCAGCTACACATGATTTCAGACAAATTACTTTGAGTTGTCTTCTTGCATTGTAGACAGAAATAGACAGAATTAAACATAAGTTATTCAGATCTAAAGCAAGAGAGGAGCTTGATTTTTTGTCAGAGAAGAAAACTTGATGGGAACAGTTTTAGTGGTCTTTCAGATTTTGCACAATTGAGCACAAGTCCCATTTTTTCTGTATCTTTGAACGTTTTTTAAGTCTTGTTTTTTTTTACTGATTTTTCTTTGACTTTCCCCTTCCTTGTGCAAGTGGATTTTCTTACATCTGTTCCTCTCCCGAAAAATGTATAACTTAAATTAAATAAGGCTGTGGTCTCAGACTTTTGCACAGTACTGAAGGTGTACAGTTACAAAGTGGCATACTTCTGTCATCCTCTAGCTCATTCATCACATCAGTTTTGAACACAGAGGCTCTTAGTTGGATGTTTTTGAGTGGTGGACCACTCTCATCCAAGCACTGACACTTATGTCATTGCATGTCAGTGTCACTACTCTGTTCAAAGTAGTCCAACATACAAAAATATCCAACTAAGAGCCTCTGTGTTCAAAACTGATGAGAGCATTTCTGTGGTCAGAAAGTGTCCATTCATGAAAGGCTAGAGCATGGCTAGCACATCGCAGCAGACGGGCTGCAGTTTCCAACGGGAAGATGGGCCTACAAGGTTGATGTTTCTAAAGTGGCTCTACAAACTCTATACAAGCTATACACCACTACCTATCTTCAGTCCAGACATAAACCATCATATATAATATCCCTGCTGTTGGAACAAAGCCTTGTATCTCCAAAATTGTAACTTTACAGGAAAAGAAAAAAAACGAATTTCACTATGAATGTAAATCAATGTAACCAGACTTTTTTCCAAGTAACTCTGGGCCATTTCTTTTGGCCCAACCTTCATGGAATTTACACACAATGTACAGAACAACAAGCATTTTCAAATTCTATCCAAAACTGAAAATTGGCAAAAGAGATTTAGTTCCCACAGCAGTGACACATAAATTCATAATTTAGATTCAGTAGTTAATATTCCTGTGATTCGGATGTCTCTGCTTTATTTTAAAACAATGTCAGTAATATCTTCAGAGCCCAGTGTTCTCTCCTTTCTTTCTGCATTTAATCATCTCAGCTCCTCCTGCAGGTAGCAACAGAGGAGATTGATGGTGGGTGATAAAAGCGGTGACTTTGTGGGTGTGTTAATTATTATTCATGTAACATCACACACAACATGGGCAGGGCAGAATTTACAGCAGCAAGGCTTTGCAGTGGCTTTGGTACTGGGGTAATTTGTGATGCAGACCCAGGGGGTGCCAGCACTCTCCTCTGCCTCTGTATTTCACTCCTCCTCTCTATGAAACACCAGAGACTCGTGCCTGTCAAACCACAGAAGTTCAAGCTTGCCACTCTCTCTATTCCTGTCAGCAACACAAGGAGATGCTGTAAGGTTGGTACAATTAAGGGTTAAAACTGGCATGTCACTTTGACTCATGAATGCTGCTCACGAAGGAATCAGCACTGCTGCGTCCTGTCTCAAAGATCTGCCAGGGACAGTACGTGAGTCAGAGGCAGTCTGGCTGCTGTTAATGGATTCTTTTGATCCAGATCTTCACTGCTGATGAAAGCCTTCCTCATCAGACTCACATCTCTCTCTCATCTCGTGCACACATATCTGCCACCTCTCCATCTGCTTTCAATGACCCTTTCACAAGAATAGTGAAGAATTTCATCTAACATCCATATTGTTAATCTCAATAACGCACTTTCTGGCCCTCTCTCTTGGCTTGGCTCTAACTCTATACATCAGAGGTTCTCAGGTCAGTCCTCAGAGACGCTGAGCCAGTCCTTACTTTTGTTCTGCTCCATTTCCAAAAGCACTTGATTCAGACCATGAAGGGCCATTGAATGCTGATTACCTGGCTCAGATGTGTCAGGACCCAGAATGGAAAAAAGGTGTGGACCGGCCAAAGGTCCCTGAGGAACAGTTCAAGCGCTACTGCTCTATACTTTAGTGACTCTAGCTTTTCTTTTTTAGTACTGCATTATTACTGCCCTCTAGTGGAAGCCACAGGACAACAGTATTTTCCACTACAACAGCTGCCCTGCTGTTGAGAATCTGGAATCATACCAGCCCCTCACTTTCATGAACTAGATGACCTCACTCTTTTTCCTCATAGTAGCTGAAGAACAGGTCAGTTCTATTTAACCCCCAGGACCAGGAGTGCACTGCACCTCCAAGGATAAAGAGGAAAACCTTTCAGCTAGCTGATCAGGCAGACAGACATGCGAGCAAAGCATTCATAAATAATGTAGAATACTCTGGGAACGGCTCAGTCAGCCAAATGCATGGCACAGTTTAGTAATCCTGGAAAAGCTCTGGACACATGCATTTTGAACACTATACTTATTCAGAGAAAAGGAGAGATGGAACGAGAAATAAGGGGCTAAGAGCAATGGGCTGAGAGGCAGAAAAGCAGAATGGGAAGATGGGTTTGGGGGAGGTGAAAAAGAAAAATAAATAAAGATGGAAAGAGGTAGAAAGAAATTGAGAGTGGGCGGAGACGATGAGCAGGAAAGAAGAAGGAGATGTAGAGGAGAAAGATGGAGGGGGGGAGGGAAAGAACCCAGAAGAAGGGCTGATTTAGTTCCTATTGAAGCATTCTGATGGTGCGGGGGGTTAAAGAGCAAAGTGTGATGGATATGATCGCATTAGAATGGGCCAGTGAGGCTTTAATTTCCTGTACATGTTCCATCTTTATTAATGTCAGGAGCAGCAGGTAGTCAATTGCATTAGGGCTTCGATCACTGCCTGTGCATGTTCCAATGATAAACATCAAGCAAGGGCATTGCTCTGAAGGAGATCACTGCGGACATCACAAGAGCAAATTACAAACGCATCATATGTCAAAACTAGATTGGAAAAATTATCATTCAGTAGTTCCTAAAAAGCTATACTGTCACACTTAGATCCTAAGAAGTTCATTAGCTTTAATTGAAGACATTGACACAACAGCTAAGTCATTATGATGTACCCACCAACAGACAGTGATGCTTCGACATGTGTTGGTTTTCAGTGTTGGGGAAGTTACTTAAAAATAAAATATTGCTTTATTTCTGCATTACTCTGTAAAATGCAAACAAATCTGTAAAATCAAGAAAGTACCAGATAATTCAATACTTTCTTTAGGACAAAACATCATTTGAAAGGCCTGTCACTCTCCCTGTCTTTGACCAAAACACAGTCAGTAATGATTGAATAAAATTATTAAATTAGTTCATGCTGTTTGAAAACATAGTAAATGCCCTCTAAATAAAAATATTTGTGAATAAAATGTAGTTCCTTATAGGTGAGGTTGTGGCTCTCTTTTCTTCAGCACAGAGATCTTTGTCCATCATTTGCATATTAATGTGATGAAGTATTCCAGCAGATTGTTTGCAGAGTTTGTGGTACTTCCTGCACTCACACTCATATTTACAGTGACAATCATGCAGTCAGCTGTTACAGGAAGCACACACATGTTCAAATTACGTATAAGGATAATCTATATAGAGACAAATGCATCACCCATCATTTAGTTGTTCTCTTAGACATGTACATGAGTAACACAAGTAATTAAGTCAAAACCTTTAATGTGCTTACTAGAAATAACACAGTGATGCGTTTTACTACTTTGTTACAGGGCCAAGTAAACATTACTTGGTATCACATTACCCCCAGCATCATGTTGTAAGCTCAAAATCTGCAAACTACAATCTAAAAATTAAAGGTTTCAGAATGGTTCTTTAATTGCTATAAACTTTCAACATATGTCATTTACAATAATAGTTCTTTAAACAACTATCCACCGAAAGGTTCTTTAGGGAACCAAATGTGGTTTGTCTATGGCAATGTTTTCCAACCAGCCCTGGTCCTGGAAGTTCACTGCCCTCATTAATAACCTTGATGAGGTGGATGTGTTAAAGCAGGACATGCACTAAAATTTGCAGACCTGTGGGTTTTTTGGACCAGGGTGGGAAGTGGCATTAGGGGGCAGGGAGTGCAATCACAGTGGGCCATATGGTGCAGGGGGTCCTAAGATACAGGTAGGCCCATGGTCCATTGTTTTTTGTGCTGTCTGACATAACTATACACCCATGACTTAGAGAACGATCAAATTTCTTTCATTGTGTGTCATAATCTTATATAGGCAGTAAAAATTCAGATTAACTGAACTTTTCATGCACTGGGGCTCCTAGTTATGCCCCTGAGGATTGGGATACTGTTCTATGGCATTGCTGCAAAGAGCCCCTTTTTAAGCATCAACTTAAATTGCTGTAAAGGACCATTTCTCATTCCTCCATTTTTATCTATTGTCTAAATAAATGATCCCTGTTGTTCAGGATACATTATCTTGGGCCTTACAGAACTGGAGGCACCTTGATGCATCCTGCCTAGCTGTGGGTTATGTAAATGAATAGTGCTTGCGAGGGCCGTGCATGTAGAGTAGCCACATGAAGCTATTCTGCTGGAACATGGAAACTGCGTCTCGTTGAGTTGTAGGCTGCATTCTAAATCTACATGCTTTACAGCACTTGTCAGCTCATTGATAGCCACGCATTCACTTTTGCAAGGGTGAAGAGAGGCAATGCATGAATTCCACATATTTAATAAAGCAGGTCACAAATCACCACTGTGATCCACACAAGGGATAAAGCAGAGAATGGATGTTGGGAAGCAAGTAGCAGTCAAGTGAACAAGTTAATTTCCAAGACCTTGCACTTCAATATCCAGAACTGTAAGCTATTCATCCAGTAAAGGGCATAGTCTGTCAGTGTCTGAAAGAAACTTACATTCTACAGAAGTCTCTTAGCAAGTGATTTAACCCATAAAACTCTCAGGGACACATATGTGGATCTACACGTCTCTCATTCTCATTACTATAGAACTAGTTTCATAAGTAGTTACTGATACATTCATAATAATATGTCTTGAGATTAACAGCTGAATAATTAGCCCAGGCTTCCTTAAAGCCAATAATGCATTTCCATTACCCTATTTACATCAAGCATTTTGAGGGATTTTTAGACATCATTATTTTCAGGATGCTATCTCATGCAGTGAAATAAGAGATCCGCATAGAGACTTTCTGACAGCATCACCTGTGTATGAGACCAAAACTGAAAAGAAATGAAGGATCCCACTTACTAGACGGCATGACTGGGAGGACAGCGATCCCAAGGGAGGCCTGTCGTCGCCTAGCTCAGCCCTCCCTGATGAAGCACAACCATAAAGGCTTCATAAAGTCTTCATAAATATGCATTACCCAAAGCTATAGCTCCTACAAGAGGAAAATATGGCACTCAGGTCCATCTCTGTCATCGTGGATCTCTTATAGACAAGCAGCTGCTCCCCAATGCCTTATCAATATTCGGTTCCTCCTGAAGTAAAAGTATGATTTTAATTATTTATCATTCATTGCTAAGGTTATTGGGTCTGAACAAGCCTCGCATTTAAAGACTTCCATAAATCCAGCTGCAGCCTTTTACATATATACATATGTTGAAGCAGGCCACACAGCGAGGGAGTGTAATTTGTGTAATTTCTGTCCCGCCGGAGCACCTGACAAACCTGACCTCCAGCCTGCTGACATTGAGCAGACACTCAACAGAGCGAGGTCAAAAGTCATGTCCAAGCTCAGGGTCTGAGAATGTTTGGCTGACCGGGCACACCAGCACTGCTTTTTATTACATCCTCTGCCTTTTCCACTGCAGCAAGCAGTGCCATGCTTTATGGAGAGCTCAGACAACCTCCTGACCTCACAGCCAGAAAAAGAGAAGTGTTTGTGTCTATTCCACAGCAGAAGAACCTGGCAGAAAACTTCTCAGATGTACTTGTTTTTTTCTTCTTTCTTTTTCCTTTTAATAAGCTAAGGCTAAGCAAGTCAGTACAGCTGGACACTTAATGTCAGAACTTTAATTAGTTGGAATTCTTTATGTTAAATGTCAAAAAAAAGAGTTGAGGGCACAGTTTTCACTGAGATATTTTTCCACTTTGATACAAAAGAGCATTTTTGAAAGGTTAGGCAGAGTCATAACATAATTCTTTTCATTTTTGTAAAAACTTTTTCAAAATGCAGTCTTCAGAAGACACAATTTGGACTTATTCTATTTTTCAAATGAAGTGTTTTTGGAATCGCGACGAGAAAATCAAAGGTCGAGGTCTGCAGTGTACTGGGTTTCTTGAATGTGAGAGGAGTAGAAAAAGACTTTAGGGGTGTGTTCTGTTATGATGTTCAGAGAATGTGTCCTCTTGAGTATTAGTCAAGACATTTTGATTCCCATTTGCATATTTTGAAAAGGACAATGATTCACGACAGAAGAACAGAAAGAGAAGTTATAAAACTCCACTTTGATGATAAAGGGATGGACTGCAGAGAATCACTTGGATCTTAGCAATCACGTCCAGTCTATGCAAAAGGCATCATTACTAGGCCTATCATCCAAAATGGTCTGATACTGATAACAGTACCAATACATAGCAAAGTTGTCATGCCTGAACATGCTTTCTCTAGTTTCTCTAAAAAATGCCAAGTTGCAGTTACTGTACACTACACTACTACACCACTTTTTCTTATACTTAGTCATTAAGCTTGAACTTTGCTCAAATATAGTAGGAAGAAATGGCTACATCTTAGAGAACTAAAAAAGGGTACAAGACATTATTCGAGCCATTAGATCATATCTTTATTTTTTTGACATTTTTTTGACCCCTTTGCCAATGATTATGTCTTCTGTCAATCATAAACAGTCGTGTAAAAATGGCTGGTAGGCTATAGTACAACCTAACAGAGCTTAAAGCCTCAGAAATTAATCTAGATCATCATTTATACTATTTATAAAGATGCCAAGCTCTGTTTTTATATATATTTTCATGATAGTTTATAGTTTTACAAAGGAATAAAATGTCACTTACACTAAAAGATAGACATAAAGACTGATCATTTTAATGATGTGTTTAAAGCATGTAGACAGCCAGTCACTGGTCAAGATTCTTGGAACAAACAACTTGAGCTTAAATATTTAATATTATTGAAGTTATTTGTTTGATACCATCAAGTATCAAATTTAGACACTCAATCATAACAATGTCCATGTTACATGACATGAAAAAAAAGCTATTCAAACTATGGTCAAGTACTAATAATGGATACATGGTCTGGGTGCTAGTGCACTCTCTCTCTGAGAGGGTCTTTGGTTTATAGAGGGCTATTGACAGAAGAAGAATAGCAAAGTAAAGCCTCTCCAGCATGCTGGTAAAAGTAGCTGCACTCTGGGCCCCTGGAGAGGGTCTCTGGAGGTCTCTGCTGTGTTTAGACACCTGTTTGCATTTGGATTTCCCCTCTGAGAGAGCAAGGCCTATTGTATCTGACCACCCACATGGCCACAGAAAATGGGCCATGCAGAGCAAGAGCGCCCCCTGTGTGACTACAATGACATTCAGCCATAGTTCTAGACTCTTTGAGACAGAGTACAGCCACTCTTCATACATGGCATAAGACAATGAAAACTGCAATGCACTCAAGGACATTACAGTGTATACATGTATATAAAGCAAAGGTGCCAAAACAGCTTTTTGGAGCAGTGTCGTAGAACAGGAGTCTGCAAACTCTTAGGGGTTTGTGGTGCCAGTGCATGGGACTCTTGAGACTGTGACAGAAATATCACTGTCAAATTAAATCACTTTTTTAAATATGTAGAAAAAGTCAAAATACAGCACCATATTCTTTGACACACAAGGGAACAGGTTTCATTTACATTAGCATTCTTAAAATTTCAATGGGTGCAAAAGGAACGTAATCTGTGTTGGAGATGAAGCTTGGAAAGTTTGGAAGGGAAAGCTTGGAAATCCCTGAAATAGAAGAAAAACCTTTGGAACCTTTCAAAAGAATACTTCAGCATGTTCCACCCCATCTGCCAGACAGTTAGAATACATTCAATTATGGATAATAATTTAGACACCTTTCCCTGCACTTTGCAAAACAACAGAAATCTTGTTGGCCTCTAGTTTGATGCTTTATAAGAAGCTAGGCTTGTTTGATTTGTATACCAAACCAGTAGTATGAAACAATATTAGACTTTAAGCTCTGTTTTATCTCTCATGTAAATATAGTCACTAAAGTAGCTTTTTATCATTTGAGAAATATTGCTAAACTTGTTCATGCATTTGTTACCAGCAGAGTTGATCACTGTAATGCTCTTTTTACTGAGCTCCCTATGAAAACAATCCATCCTCTATAATTCACACAAAATGCATAGATCCTAACAAAGACAAATAGGAGAGATTATACATGCAATGTTATGAAATAAATGTGCTGTGTCTGTATGTATCTTTTAGGATAGATTTTAAAGTTCTAATATTAGCTTTTAGAACTATGAATGACCTTAAAGCACCTGCTTACATCACAGATTGTTTGTCTGTTTATGTTCCAAAATGTGCTCTGTAGACACTGGCCTTCTGCAAATACCTTTTGTCAAGTACAGAAAACATAGAGAAGCCTCTTTCAGCTATTATGCTTCTAAACTGTAAAACTCAGTTCTACATCGTACTAGGCAGTCAAACTCACTGCACACGCTTCAGTAACTTTTGGAAATGTATCTATTATTTTAATGTTTAATTAAAAGTATACATCTCTTTAGTATTCTTAATTTAGTATTCTTTTTAAATTGACCTGTGTCATTGTTTTATATGATTTTAAATTCATATACATATTTTCTTCTGTCACTGTAAAGCCAAAGGTAGTTTGTCTATGCCATCATTATTACTATTTTGGTACCTTCATTTTTAAAAGTAAGCAAATTATAAGGTTCAAATTCAACTTTTGATAGTTGCCTTCCTTGAATCAGAGAGCTACACATGTATTCTGGCTAATAAATGTACTGTGCTATTCACTAGGTCATGTATTTAAAAGTGCAAAAAGGATCAATATGTGTGCTCAAGGTAAATAATTATTGCACACAACAGAGGAAGTATAGAATTTCCTTTGACCCAAACACTGCAACAACACTTGTCTTCCCAGAAAGACTGGCAGACTATCCAAGCATGCCATGAGTGTGTGTGAGACAGGAGAGTAGTACCATCAAGGAGTCTTTTCTAACTTTCCATGACAGTCATTGTGTGAATGATATCACTCAAGCATTAAGCCCTACATGATATTTAATTAGCTTTGGTGGTTCTCCTTGGGCCCCAAGTTGTCAAACCCACTGGGTCAGATGTAGATAAGAAAAATGTGTAAAATGTGCTATGATGTGACTACAATATGCACCTGAATTTCACATTTGATTTACTGCAAATTTGAAGACTGCAGTTTATCAAGCAAACTATGCATAGCTCCGCCACTATTAACTGCTCACTTATGAGGCGTACAGACTAAAAGGTACAGTGAAATAACGCTGAGATTAACAAGCTTGAGACAGGACACAGAAACTCAGTGACAGAGAGAGTTAACAAATAAAGGGCTTTCTCACTAAAACATTCCACAAGGATTCAACTTAAATTAGAGTTTGTAAAACACAGACCGCATACACATATTGCAACTGCATAATGGCATTGTTGCTCTGTGTCTTCTCGCATACATACATTCCGTCGCATGATTTATCTAGTGATATTCTAATGGTAACATTCTTTCAGCACATGTTGAAGGTCCCTGACTAACTGCTGTCTGCTGCAGTTGTTAAAAGAAGTCACTCAATAAAATGTCTTTTGAGATGGAAATTTACGGTTGGTTTTAAAAGGCAGAGGAAAAGCAGCCACTGTGAGTAGCTAAAACTTAAATCAAGCAAATTATGTAATCAGATGCATGTATAATATTTTCACTTGCTTTTTGGACAATGCATGAGAAAGAGGAGCACATTTTACATTTTCTCAAGCATGCAGTCTATAAATTGCATGCTTAGGCTTATGCACCAGTTTCATACATGAGACGCAGACACAATGTGTCTGATTTGCGGCTGAAACTTGAACAAAAGACTAAGTACATTATTCTTGCTGTCACCTTTGTGTAAGACATGGTATTAAAAATAAAAACATAATGGCAGAGATGTGCATGCAGGGCATTCTAAGACAAAGTAGTGCCCTAAGAAAACTTTTTTTTGTAGATTTAACCATTATCAACATCATATATCAAAATTTAGAAAGTGTGTGTAGGTTCACTGGTGGTTTTAAATAGTAAATAAAATAGCCATATTTATCTTGTAGACATTGTGACCTCTGGTTCCTATGATTAACATTGTAAAGGAATCTGAGTCAATAATTCTCTCTACAATGAACCACTTCACATCAAACCACTCTGAATGACTGTTTATACTTGACCTTGAAGATCTACACAATCATGATGATTGACCTTTGAAGAACTTTTTAGAAAGTGATGGAATTCCCCTTTACGTACTTCCTAATACCAGTACTGCCTTCAACTTACTCACTGAGTAAAGATCCCTCTTAATGATTGTAGTAAAGTTATGTAATTTGCATGATTTTCTCCTTAATGTACTTGATTAGCCACCATACATTTGGTGTCTGAGGTTTACTTATTTAGTCTGTGATGTTTCTGACGCTATGTCATACTGTAATCTAAAAAATGGATATTGTGTGTATTTCTATCCTTTTTTTAAAACTTTTTTTTCATTATTTGAGTGTGTTTGAGGCAAGTTTGTTATTCTGCAGGCTGGATCTAATTGGTGGGCTATAAGCTTCCATTCCTTTCTAGCTACATTGCACATATCTCTAAAACAATCCTGAAGAAACAAAGTTCAGACACAAAATATGTCTTGGTTGATCAACCACAAAATTGAGTAAACTTGATTTCTGGCCGGACTGTTACTTTAAAATTGGGCCCAGTTCATAACCACAAGTCAATGAATCTAAATAAAATAAATACCCTCACACCGAGCACTGTCATCCTTCCTATTTAGCTTCATGCATTCAATCAATCTCATATTACATGAGGCTAAACTCAATATCATCCATATTTACACACATACAGAATGAACACCACAATTGATCCACTCTGCAGTTCTCCTGGCCTGGTCTGCCCATGCCTGATAAGCCAGAGCACAGTCATCCTGCTTTTATCTGTCTGTGACCTGCGGCTGCGTGCTCAGTCTCACCTTGTCTTTCTGCATCAGCCTGCAGACCTCCACTGCATAGCGGTCAGTAGCTGTGTGCTATCTTTAGCCACCCAAGCACCACAGTCTCTCTGTCCCTGGGGAGAGGCCGCTGGTAGCTGTGCCTAATCTTGGAGCCAGACAGCATCGTCCTCACCTTTACTTGGCCCTCTGATTTACTACCTGTGTCAGTTTCCTCCAGCTTCAGATCTGCAGCCCTGTGCATGGCCGTGGAAGAAGAGAAGATGATTTAGTGCTGCTTTACGTCTGAATGCTGTTGTCACTGTCTGAATATGAGTTGCTGTATTGTTAGTTGTGAGAGTCAAGGGTGTAATGAAAATGTCAAATGGCAAGCTTTGGGCTTTTGTTTCAGTGCTCAGAGTCATAACAGATGAAACTTCTCAAATGAAAGTTAGAGAAAAAATTAGACTGCACCCATACTTTAACTTAGGTAAAATGAATGAATGAATGAAAATATAGCATTATGTTACTTAAAAACAGTTTCTTGATACATAACATTGTGGCATCGTCATAGAACAAGACATAGCAAACATTGCAGAAACAGGTAGCAAGGGGAAGCTGCCAACCCAGTGCAACTGAACATAGTGAGACTAGCGGGAAAGGTCACCAATGGGCATAAGACTCCTCTCCATAGAAGACACCAACTCTACAACAACAAATGTCTGTCACCATGAGGACAGTGCTGCCGAGAATGCCTTTGTATGGCAACACCAACTGAGCTCCCATGGCAGCATGACCTGACAACAGCAGGAAGCCTCAGTAACCCTAATAGCAAGATGATAGTGGACCACTGTTGGTTCAATGATGGCAAAGCTGGCAGTCCACTAACGTTTTTCTCAGCATTTTCCAGGCAGCTCAGGCAGTGTTTAAGTAGAGTATTAGAAAAAATTCCACTTATCATCACTCATTTTCCATGCACAGTCCAATCTACTTATTTTTCCTTCCTTCCTTTCTTTAGTTATACTTTGTAAATTAGTTTGGTAAATTATTTTAATCTAGCACAGTGTCTGCAACATCATTTTCTATAAAATCATTTTATATCAGGCCTAGTCATTATATTGTTTTTCTCAGTTGTTTGTAATATTTGTCTTAGTTTGTTTTCCAAGATAGAAGACTATGCATTTAAAATCTGTTTGAGGAGATCAAAACCTAAGTAGAGTTTGTATGCAGGACAGTAATCTGGGTGGTCCAAAAATGGACCAACAGTGGCAAACAGTCAGCGGGTGCCAACCTTATCAAACCAGCAAACCAATATATGCTTGCTATCTGGAAGACTTTTGTGGGAACTTACACTAATGAAAATTATTTTAATGCAAAACTTTAATACAAGCATTTTCATTACAATTGTATTATGATCATAATCATTTGGGAGAGCGAGATTACAGAGTGTTGGGTAACTGAAGGGTCATCTGCTACTGTTTTAGCTGAGCCAAGGAGCGGACATGTTCTTACTAGTTATTGTTTTATGTTCTATTAAATGTCTCTGAGGTATTCTGGGACAATGTGCTGTTTGTGGCTGTCACTACAGCAAAAAGCTGATGAAAACATGAATGTTACGAGCTTAAGCCACTCAAGAAAGCACAGTTCCTTACATATATTCTGCCCTTACAAGGCTAGTCCAAACCAGTCAGCAGACCAGCTAACAGGCTAAGGCTGTTCTAACACACATGCACACACACACACATACATCATCTAAACCGTGTAATCCTTCTGGGTTGTGGGGGGGCAGAGCCTATCCCAGCTGTCATTGGGGGATGGCATGATGCACCCTGGACAGATTGCCAGTCCATTGCAGGGCAGACAGACATATACATCCACACACACACACACACACATTCACACCTAGGGGCAATTTGGCATGTCCAATTAACCTGACTGCATGTCTTTGGACTGTAGGAAGAAACTGGAGTACCCAGACACAGGGAGAACATGCAAACTCCACACAGAAAGTACCTTGATGCTGTTCAAAAAGCGGAACATATTCAGAAGAAAATGGTATTATGACAGAATTAGGAATCCACAAGCACTGCAGTCCAATTCCCAGATTTTTTATTCCCATGTGGATCCTCACAGATGAAGTTGAAGTACAGCAGCTCTGCTCATCATGAGTCATTTGTAATGGGATAACCAATCAAAAAAGAGGGCAGGTAAAATTTAAATGGAGAGCACACATGGGGCTGTTGAGTGCAACATTTTTGCTGGCATAAGTGATAAAAAAAAGTCAACTTAAAGATTTGTAGTATTATTTCACCATAATATCTGTGAAATAATACTACAAATGTGCCATCCTGTACATTGATATTATTGAGGTGTGCTAAAAGACATGAGAAAAAGATGACAAGTAGGCTACCCGCCACCACCATAGCTTGGTGAGTAATTTACTTTAGTGTCACTTTACCTGCTAACATTGCTAATGTTCACATGGGTTAAGTAGGAAAAATAAGAAGCTGTACCTTTTCTCCTCTTAAAAAAGTGCAATAAATGCTGGTTTCTTTAGTCTGCCTATTTTTACTGTGATGTCCTCTCCTTCCCCACTTAAAATGTCTATATTTACACAAGAGCTAACATCAAAATCCGACATAGAATTCAGCTAACCATACTAGTGTGGTGCTAACATACCATAGTGAACAAATGGTTAGCATTATCATAGCACTGGTTTAACTGATCTCTACATTAAAAATTAACACGTAGTCCTACTTCTTTATGCTTTCATGCTTGTTCCTGACAGTATAAGCAAAGTTTAAAAGTTGAAATGAAAACACATTAAATATATTAAGAAGTAACTTACGTAGGTTAGAATTCTTTGACTAAAGAATTTCTCCCATGCAGGTTCGGGTTTCAACGTTGACAAATGTGCTAAAACTTTCAGCACAAAAGTATTAAAGCACCCCAACAAAAAAGATTATTCACATGTATATCATGTCAGATGTCATTGTAAATGTCATTAGCATTAGCATATTGTCTTTTTACACTTCTGTGGAAGTTCTCAAAGCATCATGGGGCCTATAGAGGAATAAGGTGGATAGCGCATTTCAAAAAGAATAAAACCAATCAACATCAACACAGTTTTATCTTTCAGTTTCCTTACTTTTGCTAACAATTCAAATAATTATGTTGATGTAATATATTGCTGCTGTCAGAACAAAACTTTGCATCTCCAAAATGGTAAAAACATACTTTACTTTTAATGTAATTCAGTGGAACCAGACATTTTCCCAAGTCATTTTGGGCCGTTTCTTTTGGTCCATTCATCATGAAATTTACACACAATGTAAAGGGCAAAGGATATCTTCAAAATATGTCAAAAACTGAAAAAAATGACAAAAATGGAGTTACAAGGTTGTGTTCCCACAGCAGTGATATTTTAGTTATTACTTTTTCCATGAAGAAAAGAATATCAGGATGTAATTCACTGTATTATAATAACATGCTGCCATGTATGTAATACAAAAGCATCTAGGTGGATTAGGACATTAAAATTATGCAAACGTCACAGCACAGTGGAATATACTGCCAATTATGGCCCAGCACACTGATTTTTCCAGTGTTATTACGCTTCTTGTATGTCAGCACCATCCTTCGCTGTTTTTTTCTAGCACTTTATGAGATCGACCACAGCTATACAGCTGAATTCAAAGCACCTGATCTCTCACAGCCTAAATGACATTCTCTGGCCTTGTCTCCAAATGAATGCAATTTGTGGCTCATTTTCATCAATAAGAATAATGCAAGGCTGAACTTCCCTTGAGGTCTCAGCATCTTGAAAAGAAATAGGTAATGCAAGGACTATTAGCTCTCTCCTCGGTGATTGGCTTAATGGAAAGGAGGAGAAAGTGAACAATGGTTGGAGGGATACAGAGTTCTAACAGGAACGTGTTCTTTGAGCAGAATGCCTAAGCTCATGCTGTGGTTTCTAAGCAGTTGTGTGAATTGAAGGTGCTCAATAAAAAAATTCTGAAAGGAGCAGGGCAGTTACTCGAACTGCCAGCAGCTAATTAGCGTGTTAGAGAGTGGCCTTTAATTTTCACAGTGTCATAAAGTAACGGGCAAATCTTCACGAGATTATATTATAGCTCATGACATCCAGTGTAAACCATCAGGGAGACAGGCATACCACACAGCACGCCATAATGTTAATGACCTAATATAAAACTCAACCGTGCACCATAATTTTCATATCTCTTCAGTACATGTACACATGATAATAAAAAGCTGTCAATTTTCTACACTATGTATATTTATATATAGCTGTATTATATGTAATGGGAGCCGCATTAATGAGAAACATTCAAGGCTAGCGTTCTTAGATAGGTTGCCATTTATGCTTTAATGATTCTGTTGTACTTAAGAAACATGAGTTTCCTATAACTACTTATTTTAAGACACGGTGATATGTTGCTGTTGACATTCGGCTGATGAGCAGATGTATTTTCAGCACGTAGCACATAACAATGTGTACGAAAGCTGTTGTATTCTGCTCTTTTGTGTTGCTAGGGACTTCAATCTGGAATTAAAAATCTTCATTTTCTGCTTCATTAGACCTAATATGATTTAATATATATGAATTGTGCACACTGCGTTCTGTCCTGTTAACCAATATTACATTATGAGTTGTTTCAGCTCACTTTTAATCTGTAAAGTGATTTATTCCCCATTACAACCCACACTTTTTTCAGTCTAAATAGATTTGCTTAGCTATTAGTTTTATTTAGTTTTGTATTAGAATTGAAAAGTATCTTTTCTGAAGATATTCAATATATCATAAACCACAATGTGTTTATAATTTCCTAAGTACAACTGCAGAAAAAGGCACAAATGGATGCACATTTACAGTGCAAGTTCTTAAAAGAGTGTCATTTCTATGCTATCCCACTCTGATACAGTAATACTTCAGTTCTTTTACATTATGTAGAGAAAGAAAGAAAGAAAGAAAGAAAGAAAGAAAGAAAGAAAGAAAGAAAGAAAGAAAAGCACAGACACATGACAGAAAGAAAGAAAGAAAGAAAGAAAGAAAGAAAGAAAGAAAGAAAGAAAAAGAAAAGCACAGACACATGACAGAAAGAAAGAAAGAAAGAAAGAAAGAAAGAAAGAAAGAAAGAAAGAAAGAAAGAAAGAAAGAAAGAAAGAAAGAAAGAAAGAAAGAAAGAAAGAAAGAAAGAAAGAAAGAAATTGTGTTATTTATGTGGTGTGTCTGAACGGTGTCTGCCTGTGTGCTGTACTCTGAGGGAAAGTACAGATTCTGTTACACTGAAAATGAGTTTGGGGGGCAGTGGAGGGGTTTTAATGCCAAATTGAGTTAGATAGGGAGCGGTCTGTCAGAGACAGCGCAGGATGATGAATTATATATTAAGTTAATCTCAGCGTGTCTCACAGGCCTTGATGGCTGCCTGGGGGAAAAATAAGCAAAGTGTGGCAGCGGTGGACAAGCCTGACATGTTCTCCACCTCTCCTATCCACATTCTGCAGGCCCAAACAGCGCACAGCGAGCGGCCCGGCAACGACAGCTAATGAACATGGCCAAAGGTGAAGGACCACCTCAGATAAAGCACACACACACAGACACACACACGGAACACTCTCTGCTTTTTTAGGCTGTGAGATGAGTGTTACCTTTTTAACCAATACAAAGGCAAAAGTTATTATTTTACTATTTAAATCGCTGTTGTCGGAACAAAACCTTGTATCTCTATTTTTCAGTCTTTGGCATATTTTGAAAATGCATGTGGGATTTACATGAAGGATGAACCAAAATAAATGGCCAAAAATTCTGTGGAAAATATTGACTTACATTGAGAGTAAAGTAGGTTTTTTCCTTTTCCTGTAAAGTTACCATTTTAGAGATACAAGGTTTTGTTCTGACAGCAGCTAAATGTAAATGCATATACAATTTAAATGTAATTAAACATTTAGAGGATTAAATACATTCTTTACAATGTAAAGAATTATGTTTAATTTACATTCTAGATCTATAGTGGGCAGTCTGCACCTTTATTTCTGGTGACAGAAAATGTTAACTTTGGAATTAACTAGACTTCTACCTAATTGAGTGTGATGTCTCCTATCACTTTCAATCAGATACTGGCCTGAAGACTGTCAGCAGAAAGTCCTATGCTCAGAAAGTCTCTTAAACAAGATTCAGAACAAAACAAACAAACACTGCTAGATTATATTAAATAATTCAAGACACATTAAATTAGTGACAAAGAGACTGAATTTGAAGCTGTCCCTTCTGGGGTATTCATTTGAATGACTTGTTACACAATACTGTATTAAAATCAGACACCACACTTCATTTAATTCATTTCCAGTCATTAAGTACAAGTAATTTTTTAGGAGATATTTCTAAGATAATCCACTTGTATAAGGACATAAGAGAAAAAATAAAGTTTCCAACAATGGAGTTCAAAAAACTATTATAAGATGAAAAGAAACCTGTCCCCACCAGATAAACAGTAAGCTTTCATCTTTGAGAGAGAGGTGAAAATCAAGTTCCCCTTTTTTTCAGATCTGAAAAAATCCACAGGTGTTTCCTTAAACTGTGAGAAGACAACTCAGTGCTATGAGTCTGAGAGGATGTGTAGCTATCAAAAAGCCCTTGCTGAGAAAATGAAAAAGACACCAGAAAATTGAAAATTTGTGTAAGGACTATGGAGTCACCTATGGAGTCTAAGTTTGTATTTGTCATTATTTGGATCACGAGAACCATAAAATTCAACCAACTTCTAAGGCTGAACTTTTGAGGGGTGGAAAAATATCCTTGCAGGAAACACTGAAAAAAAATGCTTTTGTGGTTATGATTTGCTAGAAAATAGACAGATATCCTTCAAAAAGGAGGGCTGACTCCATGCAGTGGCTACATGTATATGTATATAATATCACCTGGAATTTGAGGCTATTTCAATTTCAACAAGTCACAGACACACAGCAAAAACGTAGCAATGTTTTTTGCAAAATAAGACAGCGTGTACAACAATAACTTTTCATCAAATTCAAATATTATTATAATAATAATATATAATATTACTTATTATAATAAGTTCTCTTCTACTTAAATGTGTGGTATAGATTGAAAGTGTTCTTAGTAGAATATCTGTGCTTGTTTTATTGAGCTATGAGTGAAAAAGCATTTACGTTTACAGCATTTAGCAGACGCTCTTATCCAGAGCGACTTACAAAAGTGCTTTGTTCTGTACTGAGAGAAAGTACCTTTTCTAGTTACGAATAGGTTGGAGAGAAGGCTGGCTCTCAGATATTGCTAGAAACTAATGCCCATGTTGAAATCTAGGGAATAAGAAACAGAGTTAAACACAGCACAGAACAATACATTTCAATAAGTTCTTAAATAACTTAGTGCTCACTTATTAAGTGTTGTAAATAGTGATGTGTCTTCAGCCTGTGTTTGAAGACCACAAGAGAGTTCATTCCACCATCTGTGTGCCAGGAAAAGTCTCAATGCTTGTCTTCTACTCATGCTTTTGTTATTACCAGCAATAGTGATTGAGGGTCAAATTCTAGGCTTATTATCAAGAATCTTAAGATATGCTTTCACAGTAACTACTATAAAACCACTGGGCAAGGCATATGCTTACAGGAAACTTAGAGTTTAAGGGGCTAAGTAAGAGTGATTCTGTGATCGATGGACAATTCTCTGACCACATGAATCCTGAATGTTGCTGAATTTCCATAAGGCAAGTACATATGATATTAACAACAGCAGCACCTGGGACATCCAAGACTGATTAACAGTGTCTACAACAACTCTTTATTCATCACTGCTGTTCTCTCTCTCTCTCTCTCTCTCTCTCTCTCTCTCTCTCTCTCTCTCTCTCTCCCTAGCTGTCAGAGACACACCTGTGATTTACACGATGATTAAAATCCCAATGAGAGTGAAGGGCACCATCATCAAGTAGTCAGTCTGGGCTTTGTGAGTGATATAGTGTGCATGAGACTGGCCATGTGGAGCAGTTTAACCATGACACACAGGGTCCTAGCCATGTGCGCATGTGTGCACATGTGAGGTTGTGAATTTACAGCTTGCCATGATGACTGAACACACTTTTTTGCCTGTCGTCAATCAGGATGTTTTATGAAAGATATCAGCAGACTGCCACTGTCACAGTAAATTGCCGGGTCAGTGCTCACAGACTTGATGGCTTTTGAAGGAGAGAGCGCCACAGCTCCAGCAGCCCCTCACTCGTAGGGCCTGCACAGAAAAAGGCCCGATATTGTAAAATCCAGGAGAGGTAAGAGCTTGCTCAGGTGGAAAGTAATAACTCAGCGTGTGCTGTCAGTGTCAAGCCGCAGGCAGGAGGGCAGGTATAAATCCACTTTGTTATGAGCAAATAAATGAGCGTGCATAAGGTGGGTGACCACTGACACTTTCATTGGAGAGAGGTTGCAGAGTGGACTACGATAATGTCTCTTTTACTGAGAGAAAGGAGCAAGGCCAAATTCGAAACGGGCAGTAGATTTGACTGAGCGGTTCTACATGGCAAGTGTTGACAGGCATGCTGCCTTAGCAACATAAATGCAACATATCTTCAAAAATGTTATTTGGTCATTATTATCCTTGTTTATTGCTTTCTGTTGATTGGAAAGCAGCACAGTTTTTAAAGCCCAGATTAAAACTAAGCTTTAGCTCTTCAAAAAATTGAGACATTTAACGTATAGGAACAAACATCGAGGGTGCTAATGATTGTAAATTGTAAGTCGCTCTGGATAAGAGCGTCAGCCAAATGCCATAAATGTAAATGTAAATGTCTATGGAGTGGGGGATTAAAACTTGAGAACAATGGTTCTTTTTAGTCCCGTGTTGTAGCACAGCTATAGACACCAACTCTCAAGAGAGCCTTCACTGAGATCTCTTGACATTTCATTGTCCATATTCATGTTACAAAAATGGCTTTTTAACTCAATGGAGAGTTCACATATTTACATGTTTTCTCAGTAACAGAGCCCTCACATCTACAGCACAGTTACCACAGAATGAGCAAGTTTTTTGTGGATTGTATTTTATACAAACCCAAATGTTTTATCACAGGTGTACTGAAAAAGTGGCTTTGAATTTATTTGATGCAAAATAATTATATTATGTCTACATGATTACTGCCATTTGTTTTACCTACATTTGGCAATAACTATGTTGATGTTATGTATTTTATACATTTGAATCAAATCAATTCAAAGCAACACTCATAGAAAACTCATAGAAAAGAAAAAAAGAATTGACATTGTGAAAATCATTTATACCTGTAGAGGCCATTATGTTGTTTATAATGATAATGCACTCCCAGTGTAGAAAGATTGAAGTTCTACCACCCAGACCAAGTAAATGACTAAAAGAATCTTCCAAAGTGTCCATCATTTCATGATTTGAGAAGTGCTTAATGTGGATATACCCACAAGAACACTAAATACGGTGATTAGCAGTGATCATAAACCTTTTTTGTTTCAATGTTAGGTGATATCTAATACTAAAAGCTCAGAAAATACTTCATTCAATGACAAACAGGTTATTCAGCTTGTAATTTGCTCCAGGGAGGAGCAAGAAAACATGGCCAATATAAATTGAAATAAAATCGCAGACTATTTTTCTGCTAAAAAACAATTATATGAGGATGCCACATAAAAGCAATCCTGTCCAAATCTGATTAAAAAAACTGTGGAAGATCAACAGTGATAATGTTATTTAGTCCAAGTACAACAGTGAAAGACAAAGGTGCCAAAAATCCCATTTGGAGCAAAGCTTTTTAACCACTTTTGTGAAATACTTTTGTAAATAAGATTTATGAGTGTGAAGAACCTTTTCAAAGTTTAAAGAACCTCCTCATACTGTAAACGTTCTATGCCAATTAAAGGTTTCTCCTACACTTTTTTTTTAATAAAACAGTTCTCCTAAGGTTTCTTTAGGGAAGACAATGGTTTTAAATAGAACCATGAACGCTCAAAAGAACCATCTGCATGCTTAAAGGGTTGCTTGCATGGTTAAATGGATCTTCGGATTGATGAAGAATGTATTGTCTATGGTTCTATATAGCCCAAAAAGGGCTCTTCTGTTGTTACGATGTCAGGCTTGTAACAATAGAAGAACTATTTTTGTGCTATAGAACACTTTTTCTCCATCAGTCTGCGGTGCAGTCAGAACAGGATTCACTCTTTTTGGATTAGTGTTTCATTTAGTAAACACTAATAGCTCAGTATGCACAGACAACTCTGTATCTGGCAGTTTTTAAACACAAACCCAATTATCACTCTTCCTGTGTGTACATTGAATTCTTAGAATGGCAGGTGTAGTGAAATAGGTCAGAGATTGTAAAGCTGTGTGGTGCGGAAATCACAACCATGCCATCTGTGCTGTCTCAGTTAAAGCACAGCCCTGTGTTCTGAGAGTAGACGAGTGCCACTCACTATCATAAAGTGTCTCAGTGAAGGTGACCTTTACGGCTGTTCTTCAATATGCAATCCTGGCTTTAATAATCAGCATAAAGTCATGGAGCCATAAAGGCAGCTCCAACTGCAGAAACGACTGGGTTTAAGGTACTGGCCTTTGAAGTTTTTCTTTCTTGTCTGTTTGTGCGACCGATGTGGGATACGGACCAATACGTGCCATCAAAAGAGATCTACAGACTGAAGGAAACATCTGAGGAGCTCTTAAAAGACATTTGTGAGAGAATTTGTAGCTTGCCTGAGCCCAGACACAGAAGCAAGCGACTAAAACGTGCACTGTTTATGTCTAGAAACATGGTCTACATTTTAAAGGGCTTGAACATATCACTGCCTATGATCAGATTACATGAAAGAGCATACAGCATCAAAACCTATGCAAACCAAAGCACGTCTGGCAACAGTTGCCATCAATAGCACGCTTTTTTTGAAAGCTGTTAACAAAATATTTCCAATGCACATATACACTGCTCAAAAAAATAAAGGGAACACAATATATCTCCAAGTAAATCAAACTTCTGTGAAATCAAACTGTCCACTTAGGAAGCAACACTGATTAACAATAAATTTCACATGCTGTTGTGCAAATGGAAAAGACAACAGGTGGAAATGATTGGCAATTAGCAAGACACACTCAATAAAGGAGTGGTTCTGCAGGTGGGGCCACAGACCACTTCTCAGTACCTTTCTGCTTTTTGGCTGATGTTTTGGTCACTTTTGAATGTTTGTGGTGCTTTCACACTCGTGGTAGCATAAGACGGACTCTACAACCCACACAGGTGGCTCAGGTAGTGCAGCTCATCCAGGATGGCACATCAATGCGAGCTGTGGCAAGAAGGTTTGCTGTGTCTGTCAGCGTAGTGTCCAGAGGCTGAAGGCGCTACCAGGAGACAGGCCAGTACACCAGGAGACATGGAGGAGGCCGTAGGAGGGCAACAACCCAGCAGCAGGACCGCTACCTCTGCCTTTGTGCAAGGAGGAACAGGAGGAGCACTGCCAGAGCCCTGCAAAATGACCTCCAGCAGGCCACAAATGTGCATGTGTCTGCACAAACGGTTAGAAACCGACTCCATGAGGATGGTATGAGGGCCCGACGTCCACAGATGGGGGTTGTGCTCACAGCCCAACACCGTGCAGGACGCTTGGCATTTGCCAAAGAACACCAGGATTGGCAAATTCGCCACTGGCGCCCTGTGCTCTTCACAGATGAAAGCAGGTTCACACTGAGCACATGTGACAGACGTGACAGAGTCTGGAGACGCCGTGGAGAGCGATCTGCTGCCTGCAACATCCTTCAGCATGACCGGTTTGGCAGTGGGTCAGTAATGGTGTGGGGTGGCATTTCTTTGGAGGGCCGCACAGCCCTCCATGTGCTCGCCAGATGTAGCCTGACTGCCATTAGGTACTGAGATGAGATCCTCAGACCCCTTGTGATACCATATGCTGGTGCGGTTGGCCCTGGGTTCCTCCTAATGCAGGACATTAGGACATTAATGCTAGACCTCATGTGGCTGGAGTGTGTCAGCAGTTCCTGCAAGATGAAGGCATTGAAGCTATGGACTGGCCCGCCCACTCCCCAGACCTGAATCCGATTGAGCACATCTGGGACATCATGTCTCGCTCCATCCACCAATGCCATGTTGCACCACAGACTGTCCAGGAGTTGGCGGCTGCTTTAGTCCAGGTCTGGGAGGAGATCCCTCAGAAGACCATCCGCCACCTCATCAGGAGCATGCCCAGGTGTTGTAGGGAGGTCATACAGGCACGTGGAGGCCACACACAATACTGAGCCTCATTTTGACTTGTTTTAAGGACATTACATTACAAGTTGGATCAGCCTGTAGAGTGTTTTTCCACTTTAATTTTGTGTGTGACTCCAAATCCAGGCCTCCATTGGTCAATAAATTTGATTTCCATTGATGATTTTTGCGTGATTTTGTTGTCAGGACATTCAACTGTACAGAACAAAGTACTCAATGAGAATATTTCAATCATTCAGCTCTAGGATGTGTTATTTGAGTGTTCCCTTTATTTTTTTGAGCAGTGTAGTTAAAATAGGTAGGGAAGGACCAATCCCACATTTTATCTCCCAGTACTGATACCTAAAAGCAGGATATTATTTGAGTGCCAGTCCAATGCAGGTTTACTTAGGTTTACTTTGTCAGTTTAAAATCTGTACACCTCATTATGACTGCTTCTTCAAAATTTCTGTAAACAAAGTAATTTAGTATGTTTTGGTGTGAAATGGATCATTGTAGACAACCATATCAACATCTCTTTTTTAACCTCTTTCTGCAGGGCCACTAGTGGCCATTTCATAACTCAATCAACTGTGATATTGTTAATTAATTTAATCATATAAAATATTGTTTTCCTCATATCTCTGCTATAGGTTTACCTTGGACACTGCTGAAAATGAAGTGTTTGACAAAGTAGGTAACTAGATAATGTGCTGTTTTATAATGACACTAATTAAGAAACAATATTGAATATGGAATGGTCACATGTGACTGATTTCCGATCTGTTTAATCAGGTAAGTGCTGGTGTCAATATAAAGCATATTGGATCGGTGTGTCAGTAGTCAGACGTGCTGTTTTAGTCAATTTAGCACAAAATATACTATATTGTCAAAAGTATTCGCTCGTCTGCCTTCACACGCATATGAACTTGAGTGACATACCATTCTTAATCCATAGGGTATAATATGATGTTGGCCCACCCTTTGCAGCTAGAACAGCTTCTAGTCTTCTGGGAATGTTTGACCATTCTTCCAGAAGAGCGTTTGTAAGGTGATACACTGATGTTAGACGAGAAGGCCTGGCTTGCAGTCTCTGCTCTAATTCATCCCAAAGGTGTTCTATCAGGTTGAGGTCAGGACTCTGTGCAGGCCAGTCAATTTCTTCCACACCAAACTCAAACATTCATGTCTTTATGGACCTCTCATTGTGCACTGATGCACAGTCATGTTGCAAACAGGAAGGGGCCATTCCCAAATCGTTCCCACAAAGTTGAGAGCATGAAATTGTCCAAAATCTCTTGGTCTGCTGAAGCATTAAAAATTCCTTTCACTGGAACTAAGGGGCCGAGCCCAACTCCTGAAAAACAACCCCACACCATAATGCCCCCTCCACCAAACTTTACACTTGGCATAATGCAGTCAGACAAGTACTGTTCTCCTGTCAACCGCCAAACCCAGACTCGTCCATTGGATTACCAGATGGAGAAGTGTGATTCTTCACTCCAGAGTCCAGTGGTGGCGCTTTACACCACTGCATTCAACACTTTGGTGATGTAAGGCTTGGATGCAGCTGCTCAGCCAAGGAAACCAACCATGAAGCTCTCTACACGCTGCTCTTGAGATAATCTGAATGCCACATGAAGTTTGGAGGTCTGTAGCAATTGACTCTGCAGAAAGTTGGTGACCTCTGTGCACTACGCACCTCAGCATCCGCTGACCTCGCTCTGTCATTTGTCTACCACTTTGTGCCTGAGTTGCTGTCATTCTCAATTGCTTCCACTTTGTTATAATACCACTGACAGTTGACTGTGGAATATTTAGTAGCAAGGACATTTCATGACTGCACTTGTTGCACAGGTGGCATCCGATCAGGGTACCACACTGGAATTCACTGTGCTCCTGAGAGCAATTCATTCTTTCACAAACGTTTGTAGAAGCAGTCTGCATGCCTAGGTGCTTGGTTTTATACATGTGTGGCAATGGAAGTGATTGAAACACCTCAATTCAATAATTTTAATAGGTGAGTGAATAATTTTGGAAATATAGTGTATTTGTGTAGGCCTAGTTATAAACAGTGAGAATACGTTTAAGCATGCATTAGGAACAAATAACAACCAGGACGTAAAATGCCATTGAAATGAAGCACCAGCATGTAGTACCCCAAAGGTTCTAGAAAGCTTGCATTTCTTGCGTGTCCACAATACGCAATGGACTCATTTCAGCTAACACAAGGTCGTTTTCACTGTAGTAACTAGAGTGCCAGTAAATTCCCCCTTGTCTTGTTAGATGTGAGTGAGTGAGTGAGTGAGTGAGTGAGTGAGTGAGTGAGTGAGTGAGTGAGTGAGTGAGTGAGTGAGTGAGTGAGTGACAAGCCAGGTCCATGAGGCGCTTTGCATTGAAAATTCAAACATCAATTACACTGTTGACATTAATATGATCTGGTGAAACAAATGACACCAGCACTCCCACAGCCTGTACAAGTTTGCCTCCCCTAACCGAGCCAGTGCTGTGGAGCTGGCTTGTGCTCAGCTGCAGCGAGTGTGTTGGCTGCAGAGTTCCTAATGACTCCAGGAGGAGTATTGTGAGTAATGAGTGACTGGGTGTTTGATGAACAGTGGGGTAATTCTGTAAGCCTGCACGCCGGCACCCAGAGGACTAGCAGCGGCTGCAGCTGAGGCTGTCGGCAGCCACTGACAGGCCCCGAGCTTGATTAAAGTTGACCTTGAGCGTGAAGAGAGAGAGAGAGAGAGTGAGAGAGACAGAGGCGACGTGCTGGGATCTAACCACAGCTGCAAAACAGCGCTGGACGTGTGAGGGGTAATTGCAGTGGAAAAGTCTAAAGTAAATCAATGGAGGCCAATCAATGGAGATTTAATTTTTTTTCATTACTAATTCCTGTTGAAGAGGGACAGGCTGAGCCATTGATCAAGTGTCCCTGGGTGGTATCGACACATTTGATATTATTAATTGAGGAGAAATGCTCAGCTGATTGACGGATAAATCAGCTAGAACAATTAAATGTGAATAAATAACTACATTTATCATTTACATAGAGAGGCAGGTCAGGATTTGTGTGGAGGTAGAGCGGGTTGCATTGTTGTTTTTGGTATGGGATAGAGGAACAGTTCAAAATAACTAGAAATCTCTGAATAATAAAAACATTCACTTTAAAAGCAAAAATTAGCAATCACAACCAGAAAAGGAAAGTTTGAGAACAAACTTTATGTTGGCTTGGCAAAGCCAGCAAATACTGCTTAAAACATTAAAGTAGCTGCAACACACTACTGGTTGTTTTTGATAAGTTAATTGGGTTATTAGTACATTGCATAGTGGTTGTTAAGTGGTTGCTAGGGTACTGCTATAGTATTCCAGGTGGTTGTGAAGGTTTTGCTATGCCATTGCTATAGTATCCTTTAGTATTTTAGAAAGTATCGAGATACCTGTTCCTCAGTTGTTCTATGCAGCTTTTGGAGTTGTGTGCCAAGAGATGCTTTGTCAAATGGTGTGTAAATGTTTGTAAGGCACTCAGAGTGTTTGTCCCCTTCAATGGCCAGGGCCCACTGGCAGGCCTAAAGTTTTATTACAAACTTCTATAATCTCAGAAAAGCTAAGCCAGGTTGCACTGAAGTCCCTGTAGTTACCGAATAATAAGTATCTAATAAGGGTTAATTAAGGTAATTAATTTAATTTAGTATCTAATTAAGGGTTTTCTTTGGGTAGATATTTGTTAAGTCCTACTGGAGAGACAATAGCCCATCTTAACTATTTAAGATGGTTCTTGAAAGGTCCCAAATGAAAATGACTCATATGTTTAACCCATTAAATGCCCATTAAATCTTAATAAGCCACAAGCTTATTATTCAGGGGCACATATCGTACATTTTTCATGTGTTTTTTCTTAAGTCCACTTATGCATTTGTGCAGTTTTATGTACCACAAACAGAACAAAAAAAAAATTTTTTACATGACAATTTTTCATCCTCTCTTTATCATTCAGAATTAAATATGCTGTTCTTGTTACTGTACCTTTAATACTGATGTATGTAAATTAGTTCTTTTTTTTTGGCTGTCCTGTATTGTACCTCATTCAAAAAGCAATCTAGGCTGAGACAACACTTAAGTTTGGTGTAAATAGGCAGGGCTAAACTGCTGTAGGATGAATGGGCAAAAATGTGTAAATACGCTGGATTTTATGACATCACAGAAACTTTTTATTTAAACTGGCAGTTTTTATAGCTTTATTTCCATATAAAGACTATATGGACTACGGAGTGAGCAAAAGCTTGAAATATTAATAGTGTTTAAAGACTACAACAAACTATTTTATTCTTAAAACACTGAGAAATATTTAGTTTCCCATGAAATAAGCCTTTTATAAAATAAAATAATCTAAAGGGATGGTTAGTGATGCCACAGAGGAGTTCTTCAAAATGAATTGATTACAAGTATTTGTACTGAGCACTTTATGAGCATATTCTAACTGACCTTGTCAGAGTTGTTTGTGGCAAGAGATGTGGAATATGGAGAGACTGCCTGTCTTAGCAACGCCAGAATTCCACTGCTCCTCTACCACTTTGACCTCCATCTAGCAGCATTTACGACAAAGGCAGAAGCATCCCCAAACATCCTTTAAACCTACTGATACCATCAGTCCGGTCAGTGTTTGATTTTGGAGCCTTGTTTATATAGCTTGTTTGTCACTGAGGCAGAAGAAGCCTGAAGAAGGATCGATGGGCAAGTCCACCTTGAGCTGGACATCCTCTGGTACCTTTGTGGCTCCTGCGGTCTCCTCTTTGCGCACCCTGGTTCTGAACACACTGCCCTCTAAGGAGAGGCTATTAATCACCATTACTGCTGCTGCCTGCCACTCAGTGAGTGGGTCAGCTAGTGAGTGATCCTTTTACTCTGCTCTCCCCAATGGATTCCTCTACCTTTCTTCACCAATGAAGGGAATCAATGAACCTGTCGCTCTAGCTTTGTGTCCACTTACTATGACTGACTGACATCCTGGAGGGTTTTCACACCCGGTCTTCAGACTTTTGTTAATGCTCCAACTCATAACTTGCTGAAAAGCTGCTTTGACTTCTGCAATTTATTAGGGTTGCACTGGGAATCATGGGCTCATACTGATACCCAATATTTTTCTATATATCTGCTGATAAATAGACATTCAAAAATGTAGAAAATTACACAGACTATTAGACAGAACCAGACAGTCTGTGGGTCCCTGAAAAACAGTTTGAGAACCACTGACTTGAACATTCTGCTCTTTCAGAGTAAACACCTCATCAAATGTTGTTTAAAATATCAGTCAAGTCCAAATATCTGTCCACTGCTAATGTTTTTTTTTTCTTTTTCTAAATCATCTGCTTCCCTACTCAATTCTTTTGGATATACTCTCTTAATAAAGGTGATAGCTGGGTTCTTGTTGCCAGAGAATAAGAACTCTTTGTTTTCTAAAGATTCTTTCAATCCAGTTCCAGTTGCTGGGACTCATTGACCCTCTGCAAGGCCAACACTGGAGACAACTGTGGTCAGATAACTTATGTCATCAGTTGTATTATTTTTATATTTAATTCATTGTTGTCCAAATAAATTCATTGTCGTCCAGTTTCACTGCAGAAATTAATATAGGTTTCTGTAACTTTAAACATTGTAATCTTAATTTTTTCCATATTTAATGTTGTCCCTTGAAGTAGCTTCAGTAAAGTAGTAAGCTACTTTTTTTTCAGTAGCTTGGACACTTTTAAAAAGCAGGGTCCTCAAGGATTGTTCAGTAAAGAGAATTTACAACTATGAATTCTACATGATTTCTTGCTTACATGGTCCATTTCATGGTGAAATGGTTCTTCAGATTGATGGAGAATGTGCTGTATATGGTCCTGTATAGTAACTCATGGTTCTCATGTCTAGCACCAAGCTTGATGTCGTAACAATAGAAGAACCCTTTTTGGAACTAATACGCACACACACACACACACACACACACACACACACACACACACACACACACACACACACACACACAGACACACACAGACACACACACACACACTTCTAAGCCACTTCTTCTTCTGGGTCGCAGGGGTTGCTGGAGCCTATCCCAGCTGTTATTAGGCGAAAGGCAGGATATATCCTGGATAGGTTGCCAGTCCATCACAGGGAACTAAACATAAACACTTTAAAAAAGGTTCTGTATAGAACCATATACAACACATTCTCCTCAATCAGAGGCAGCTTGATGACAGCTTAACTGCTTACAATCCTGATTAATAATAATTTGAAGTTTGAAAAGCTACTGTTTCAAATTAGCTTCCTTGTGATGTCAATATATTTACTTTAATCTGTATGTTCAGTCTAACAATTAATTTATTCCTTTACACTTATAAAGTTCTGAAGAGTGTTTACTGTACCGGACTGCTTTTAGAAGGAGGCACAATGAAGGACAGCTATTAATTGCATACATCATTAATATATATTACTATCTGTCTTAAAAGCATCGTAACAAACAGCCTGTTTAATTGTAATGGATCAAGAGAGGTTAGAAAATGGAGTCAAATCATTTGTCACACAAATGTCATAAATCTAAGAAAAATATTAGATATGGACCCTCTAAAGAAGCATCTATTGAAACGTTGTTTTGGGAAGCAATAGTGCTCATTCTATGGCATCGTTCCCTTTACTTTTAGGAACATTTACTTTTAGGAACATGACTAATACACAGTCGAAATCTGTGATTTGAGCAAACAGTGAAAAGGTGACCTATCTGTTCTCTATGCACTCTGGCTGTGGACTGTAAGTGCAACTGACAGTGATGCTGACTGGTGGCAGAATATGTGAATGGACGGATAGATTGGTTCCATTGGAGGCTTCAGTGCTTTCCTGTAGAGTGTGAGATAAACCAACATTAGCTACTGCAGATAAAGGCAGCTGTTTTCAATGAAAGAGTGTTATGTTTGTTACAAGGCCAGGCAAAAGAAACTTTCTATGGGAACATAAATTACTGCACAGACAGGAATGAACACCTTCAGAGAATGAGTCAGGGGCTCATACAGAAATGGTCTTGTTAACATTCGAAGTAATGCAAGTAATGGTTAAACGTACATCAGTAATAGCTCTGATTTCGAATTTCTTCAAGTGTACTATGAAGGCATAAGGAGGTGTACATAGCTATATACATGTGTGTATATATATATATATATATATATATATATATATATATATATATATATGTGTGTGTGTGTGTGTGTGTGTGTGTGTGTGTGTGTGTGTGTGTGTGTGTAAACCCTTTACGTCACCTGCTCTCCAGTCTAATCTGGTTATGATGAGATGAATGATTGATGACAGTCCCACAAGAATCATAAAGGAGGCAGAGCAAAGAGAGATAGGGACTTCCCAGGACAAGGTTGAAACCACTCCTGGCAAGTGCTGAATTAATTTATGATCCTATTTGAGGCTGAGCGCCGCACAAATATTCACCTCACTGCAAAGCTCCCGCTGCCTGCTCTCTGAGGCAAGGGCTGCTGGCCATGATTTGACTTTTCATTGTACACACACACTCACATACCCCCTGATGAGCAGAGATGAGGAGCTGTGGAGACATTTCTCTGCTGCTTGGCTGCTCTCCTGTCCTGCTTGGTATGGAACATAGAAATAGCATGGAATCTGGGGTTTGCAAAAAACATCAAACACATCAGACTGCAATGACAAACAAGTAATTGTTCACACTGACACGTTCCACCTTACACAGACAGAGGTATTATTGTTATTTTGTTATGCATCCAATTAGTACTGCATAATTATTTCAGTTTTTATTTAAATTACACTGTTACTTGCAGAGCTATGTATGTGACAAATTTATATTCTGTATCAACAGGCTTGAGTCAGCACTTCGGACTTTCTTTTCTGTTTGTTTTGAAGATGAACAACAACAAAAACACAGTAAAAGTACAAAAGTTACCTCCATATATGCTTTGTTGATTTTGTAAGTGAAAATAAGTACGTTCTCTACAAAGAACACAGTTCTTGTAACACCGGGGAACGAGGAGGCGGACGCATATGCTGAGATAAGTGACTTTTATTGTGGGCAAATCCAAAATCGGGGTCGAGACAGTCCAGGGTCATAGAGCCAACAAGTAGAGATCGCAAGACAGACATGACAATAAAGAACATAGAATCTCAAACAAGAATAAAACACTTCAGAGAATACAAACCACGTCAAACATCAAACTCCAACAAACCAGCACTAGACTAAGGAAAACACAAGGTTTAAATACAAGAGGGATAATGACGGTTCACAAGACACAGGTGGAAACAGGTGAGGAGTCACAAAACAAGGGGCCAGACTAGGAAACCAAAACAAAGAACATGTGACCAAAACACAACACGAACACATGGACAGGACTGGGAGGGGCCAATCATGACACTTCTGCACATTTTAATGCACAAATACTGTTTATTTGTTGACTTTAACATATTAGAAAAAAAAACATAAAATGTTACCTGTGCAAAAGTTCATATTTAATAATTTATGTGTTTTATAGTTTATGTATAAAAAGTGTTCAACTGTAAATAAATGGAAATTGTGTGCAAAATTAGAATAAAGTGTGTTCTCTGTAGAGGATGTGTTAACATATTTTCATTTAGAAAATCAATAAAACATGGAACAAACAACTGTAAGAAGGAATTATTTTCCGCAAAACAAAACTAAAAGCATCTCTATGACCTTACAACGTAATAAAATATCACATAAAACCACCATTGATGATAACCCAAAACATGCAATTAATTCGTTGTTTTACTTTAATTAAATACAGAATATAGAAGGCCGCATGTTGTTTCAACAGTGTACATGTGTGTTTTGGGACTTGATCCCAGAAGAATTTGAGCTCTAGTTTCCCAGCACTAAGTGGCCTTCCAATGTACTCAACATTTTTCACTAATTCAAATGTCAATAAAGCTTCAGCTCTCAGGTTGTGATTGTCCACTGCCATATCCAATCTATACATAGTGAAAATCTGGCTCTCCTTAATCATCTAGTTTTGACATATCTCTGCAGAAAACTCTCGCTCTGAAAGACATCCATAGACACTACTTATGTCACTCAGTTTTCCCAGGCACTCGCTGTATGGCAGTTCTCAGCACAAATGGACTGTCTTTTCAGTGCATGAAATGTAAGGCTGAATTTTGACAAATCATCCTACATTAATTTTTATTTTGAGCATTTTAAACTATAAGAACACTTTGTGCTGTTATGCAATATTTTCACACCTGCCAAAAACAATCAATTATTTCTGCTGATTTTGGATCGTTTTCAGGAAAAAAAGTGCAATAAAGTGACACTATAAATTAACTTTAAATTTTAAATGACAATTTGGTGTTTTTTAATTAAAAAATGATAATAAGTAATACGTTTGCCTGAAAATTCATGATTGGTGGACCTTTAGCAAAGATACTACAAGAACAATTCAGCGACATATAACAGTAAATAAATTACATTCATTGCCTGCTCCTGTTTTTTCCCTGCACACATTGCTGATGTTGGTCAGGCACTGATAAGCTTAGATACTCCCCAGTGAGTTAGCCTGGCACTGACTGAGTCCAGTTCCAATATGTCTCATGTGCAGCCAATCAATCACTGGCAAGCGTCGCAAACTAATCATTTATTGATAGCACGGAGCAGCCATGAATTTCTAATGGCATTCGTCTTATTTAACAGTGCAGATCAAACAGAGAAAATCCAAACATGCTGGAAGGAAAGGAGAGAAAAAAAAGAGTTCCTGGGAATATCGTTCTTTCTGACAGCCGGCCGACAGGTATTGATGGGCAGAGCTGCAAAGTGAAAGGCAAGGGCGAGGAGGGAACAGGGGAGTGTGTTGAAGAGGTTGTGGAGAGCCGGTGAGAAAGAGTTACAAATCTGAATTTCATGGCTTACATATGAAGTCTGTGTATCCGGGGGAAGTGGCTCTCCTCTGCTGACTAATGTTTTTTTTCCTCCATCATCATGTACAGTATCACTCTGTGAGTATTAAAGCTTAGTACACTCACAGAGCTGAGTTGTTGAGTCGGTGCCCGGGGAACAACTGAAAAAGTCAGTCAGGGGGAGAGTGAGGTAACAACAGAGGTATGTAGTTACCTGGAGAGTTAGCATTAGCATCTATTTATTTTAAAGCTGCATTAAGATTGAAAGAGTCAGGAGGAAACAAACAGGCTAAAATACATTGTCTGTGTGTGAGTCACCCTGTCAAACCTGAAATAGTACTTTAAAAGAGGTTAAGAAGACGTTACACATCTTTACATAACAGCATCTTATGCACAGGCTCAAAAAGAAGATCTGGCTTGATGTCTCAAAGTTTCCAATGTAAAATCAGCATTATACTAATGAAGACCTGATGACAGTAGTAGATAATTCACTTACATCCTTGAAAGACTTTCACCAAGTTCGAAAGCATTCTCTTTGAAGACTCTTTCAATTCACTGGCAATTATTTTCATCTGTTTGGGGAACGATGTTAAAATGGTCTTCTGCATGTTGTGTGCAATTACCCATTTCCCAAAAGAGGTCTCCAAATCCCCAGATCTTACAACCCCAATTCCAATGAAGATGGGACGTTGTGTAAAACATAAATAAAAACAGAATACGATGATTCGCAAATACTTTTCGACCTATATTCAATTGAATACACTACAAAGACAAGATATTTAAGGTTCAAACGTATAAACTTTATTGTTTTTTGCAAATATTCACTCATTTTGAATTTGATGCCTGCAACACATTCCAAAGAAGTTGGGACAGGGGCAACAAAAGACTGGGAAAGTTGAGGAATGATCAAAAAACACCTGTTTGGAACATTCCACAGGTGAACAGATTAACTGGGAACAGGTGAGTGTCATGATTGTAAGTCGCTCTGGATAAGAGCGTCTGCTAAATGCTGTAAATGTAAATGTAAATGATTGGGTATAAAGGAAGCATCCCTGAAAGGCTCAGTCGTTCACAAGCAGGGATGAGGCGAGGTTCACCACTTTGTGAACTACTGCATGAGCAAATAGTCCAACAGTTTAAGAACAATGTTTCTCAATGTGTAATTGCAAGGAATTTAGGGATTTCATCATCTACAGTCCATAATATCATCAAAAGATTCAGAGAATCTGGAGAAAACCAACATTGAACGCCCATGACCTTCGATCCCTCAGGCAGCACTGCATTAAAAACCCACATCATTCTGTAACAGATATTACCACATGGGCTCAGGAACACTTCAGAAAACCATTGTCAGTGAACACAGTTCGTCGCTCCATCTACAAGTGCAAGTTAAAACTCTGCCATGCAAAGTGAAAGCCATATATCAACAACACCCAGAAACGCCACCGGCTTCTCTGGGCCCGAGCTCATCTGAGATGGATTTACGCAAAGTAGAAAAGTGTCCTGTGGTCTGAAGAGTCCACATTTCAAATTGTTTTTGGAAATCATGAATGTTGTGTCCTCCGGGCCAAAGAGGAAAAGGACTGTCTGGATTGTTATCAGCACAAAGTTCAAAAGCCAGCATCTCTGATGGTGTGGGGGTGTGTTAGTGCCCATGGCATGGGTAACTTGCACATCTGTGAAGGCATCATTAATGCTGAAAGGTACATACAGGTTTTGGAGCAACATATGCTACCATCAAAGCGATGTCTTTTTCAGGGAGCAAGACAACGCCAAGCCACATTCTGCACGTGTTACAACAGCGTGGCTTCGTAGTAAAAGAGTGCAGGTACTAGACTGGCCTGCCTGCAGTCCAGACCTGTCTCCCATTGAAAATGTGTGCCGCATTATGAAGCGCAAAATACGACAACAGAGACCCCGGACTGTTGAGCAGCTGAAGTTGTACATCAAGCAAGAATGGATAAGAATTCCACCTACAAAGCTTCAACAATTAGTGTCCTCAGTTCCCAAATGCTTATTGAGTGTTGTTAAAAGGAATGGTGATGTAACACAGTGGTAAATCTGCCCCTGTCCCAACTTCTTTGGAATGTGTTGCAGGCATCAAATTAAATAAAGTTTATCCGTTTGAACATTAAATATCTTGTCTTTGTAATGTATTCAATTGAATATAGGTTGAAAAGGATTAGCAAATCATCATATTCTGTTTTTATTTATGTTTTACATAACTTCCCAACTTCATTGGAATTGGGGTTGTACATAGTGTGGCTTTAAGGAGATTTGCTCAGTGACACATGTATGCATGTTCTATCATGTTTGTTTTCAGGGACCAGTGGAGCTTCCAGGTGCTGCTTGGAATTAAATCCAATCACTTGGAGATTGTGAGTTTGACCAAAATTGACCTCTACTTTCCCTGGATGGGAAAGGATGGCCTCCCCCTTCTAGTATTCAGAATGAGGCTAGCTAATCGCAGGAGTCTTGTTATGTCATGGATAATGAAAGAAATAAAACTATGGCTGGAATAAGTTAGTCTTGTAAAACAAAGAAATAGCTAAACCCTGCCCCTTTATTTCAAACTGACTGAAGGTTACATGGATATGTCATCAGATATAGTTGCACAGTGCATGATTTTCATCAGTGTACCTGAAAGACTGATATCTTTGTTGTTGTTCAGTCTTAATATTAAAGATTATATGGATCTATATGTTTAAAAGGTGCTGTATTTGTATAATTGATTAATCTATAAACTATTAGTCATTTAAACAAATAATTTTCTGTCAATTAAAAAAAAAGCAGCACCACCATTTAAAGTGTGAGATTTCTTATATTATGGTGCCAAAAACAGTAGAAGCCATATTGTCCCTTTTGCAACCTGTTCTGTATTGCAACCTGTCTTAAAGGTTATATGTATATGTATGGTTATCATGTAAACATTAAAAATCAACTATTTGATTTTGAAAATCAAATCACTGACAAAATCATTAAATCTGCTGTTCTCTGTTAATAAGATGATTTCTCAGTGTCACCTAAGCCAAACATTTTGAACAATAAAACACATGAATAGGGATCACACATCAGGTGTGTTCATTATTCTGATAAAACAAATCAATAGGTGCTTACAGATCTAAATTGTCTTATGAATAAGATTGAATGCTTGTGCATCTTTTAAACAGTGAAAACACAGCAGCACACAGAAAGCTCTGGTACATTTCACTCTGTTTAACGTGGTTAACTCTGGTTAAGTGGCCCTCGCCAAATTCTCAAATCGATCACAAGCAAAATGTTTGATTTGACAGGGTTAATTCTGAGTTACATCTAAATTGTCTATGGAAGTTTATAATATTGACATTAGCTCATTATCAGACCTCTCCATGAGTTAAATTAAGTAACCCGACTGGTGTAAGTGAAGTGGAACAGTGCACTCATTTACATCCACGCTACATATTTCCGCAGACATGCCCCCACAGCAGGCGCACCCACATGTGAGAGCCCTCACCAGAGCAGCAGAGGAGCAGGCTGATGCCCCTTAGGCACTCTGGTCCTGTAACAGCAGAGAGAGGCAGTAGCTGAAAAACACAAGGCCAGCGTGACTCAGACTGTACCTCTATTACAGCCTGCCAAGACCACAGGCTGACAAGCCTGGCCACAGACACAGGGACAGAGAAAGGGGAGGTCATGCAGAGTGGCCAGACATGCAAAGGCCACTCTCATACAGCAACCTCAGATTACCTGAGGGCATGAAGCAAAGTTTGCTGTGTCTCTGTTGCCCCTCGCTGGTGAGCACAGGAAAGACAACTTACACATACATTGTACTCTTATATTTACTGGCCACATTATTAGAAACATACACCTTGTTGGTACATTTAGTAGGTATGACTAATCTTTTTCCATGCACCATTCGCGGCAGTCATCTTATATCCCATTAGTGGTCAGCTTCTGGCCACAGGACACTGTTGGATGGAACCTTTTCTGTTTGCAACCCATCAATAACACCAAGGTTTAAAGGTTTAAAAATCCCAGCAGAGCTGCAGTGTCTGTACACTCATATAAGCGCAATGTCTGGTCAGCGATGGTCCTATGGTGGTCTCTTTCAATCTATGGACTTAGTAGAGGGTGGGTGATAAATTGTGCAGCTATAGATGAGCTACAATCAGTAATTACCATTCAAAATAGTGCACCTATAGGGTAGGTGTACCTGATAAAATGGCCATTGAGTGTAGGTTCAAAGTATATGTATCTAATAAACTGGCAACTGGTATAAAAGACAGAATGGTCATAAGACAAGAAGCGGTTCTAAAAGTTCTGTTATGTTATAGTCTAAAATAAGAGATTAACCAGAAGAAGACATACCTCACTGCACATGTCCCTATTGTTGTTTTTTCTAAGTGAAAATAAGTTACCACAGCCTCTACAGGGAACTATTTAATAAATTAAACATAATATACAAAATGTGACATAACTTTTACACATTTGTTTTTTTTTTCAATATATTAAATTCAGCAAATAAACTTTAACAGTGCATTAAAACATAAAGAAGTGTGTCCCCTATAATAAATGTATTAACTTATTTGTTTCTTAGAAAATTAAGGGGGTGTTCAAACTTTTGCATACTCTGTCATATGCCTCAAAAAACATGACCTGAAACTAGTAATGCCCAGTAGAATAATGCAAAGAATATTTAAGGTAACTTCAATATAAGAGATTAATAGCATGCAGTAAATACCCATCAGTATAGACTGAGAGACATGCAGCTCTGTGTGATCTTGGATCTAATAACCAACTCATTTATGATGAGGCCAACAGAGACCCTCCATAGCCATTTGCATCTCCAATAACTCCCTATTTCAAACAAGTTAACGAAGCGTGATAGACTCATTTGGATGGGGGAGTATCACAAAAGGTCTGCTACTAGGCTAGATGCTGTTGTGGATATAATATCTATACCATCATTTTTCATGCTAATAAAGACACATCAGATATTTTACATTGACCTTTTCTCAGCCCAAAGAAGCTGAGTCGGTGATTCACTCCCCCTCACTCATTTCAGCTCAGCACAAGACACACTTATCTTCATCCTCTGAATGGAGCTCTGGACTAGCGACAACTCTGGGTGTGTATATGTATGTGTGTGTATGTGTGTGTGTGTGTGTGTGTGTGTGTTTAAGTGTATGTGGTGCCTGAGTGAGCATCATGCATTGTAATTAATCACAATACAGCTTGTTTCACTCCAGAGAAATGAGGGATGTCTGGTGCTGTCTCAGTCTCCACATGGTCAATCTGTTCAAGGGCATCTGAAGCTATGCACATGTTCAAAGCAGCATAAATATGCTGATGTGCTGTTTTCTGATATGTTGTGATTTTAAGCAACAACTCAAGAGAGTATGGCTGTGATAAACATGAATCACAGTCTGAGTGTTACTCATTCAAATAAACTTAAATAAAGGATTGTTCTATGACCATACTGAAGAATGGCAACCTTTGCAGAATCACAAGAATAGCTTAGTTTGCTCATACCTGTTTACCTCTATTTAACTGACAGTGACATAATATGACATAATCATAAGACACAATACCACACATTTCAAAATTTGGAATTGTTTGTCATTTTACTAGTTTTATTATGTTATTCAATAATGAATTACACAAAGGTAATGTTAACCTAGACCTCAAAAAGTGTTGTAATCAGTAATACATGGTAAACACTGCACTCTGATCATCTATTCATAGTTATTTCATTAAAGTATCTGCCTTTTGATATGTGATCACTGCTTTGCAATAAAAGACATTCTGGATTTTTTAAAATACTATTATTTTGACTGCTTTAATGTACTTTTCTTGGTCATTGTAGAATAATATACAGCTGTAGACATATTTGAAATGTTATTTTTGCCATTTTTTCCAGCTTAATACAAATTGGTAGCTACTTATACATATTTATACTGTATTTGCATATGTTAGTATCATTTTGTTCATGTATCTGCAACAAAATCTGATTTGTATTTGTGTATTTATGAAAACAGTAATTCCTAACTTAATAAAGATCTCTGTATACAGACAAAACTGTACAGCTTCTCATCCCACCAGGCATGGAGAAATAAAAGAAATATGAGTCAAATAAGCAAAAAGTAAAGATAAACCATAAAGCACTTGATGTGGACATACATAATCATAGCAAGCTTGTGAATCCAATATTACAGGAGGTGCTATTAATCAGCCCAATGTATCACCTGTGAGGATTCTGAATCAAAGGGTACATGAGCTGTACAGTAACAACATGTCCTGTTTAATATTAGGCCTCCATATGTACATGTAAACATATGTAACTGGAAAGGTCATAGAGTCATTTGACCTACCCTAGTTATCATGACACCACTGTTGCATGCAATGTTTAAGTGGACATTTTCTTTGAATGTTAGGAACATGAAGGATCCATGTTTTATACCCAGAGTTGGGATAGCTACTGAAAAATGTATTACTACTTTATAGCTATTTTCCTAAACTGTGTAGCTAGCTACATTTTAGCTAATTTTCCAGAAAAAGTAGTGGCTACTTTTTAGCTACTTTTTCTAAAGTAGTGCATTACTTTTTAGCTACTTTCAAAGTATTGCCAGACTCTCCACCTGACTCACCAAACAAGTGATAGTGTAAACAAGATACTGCATTTAATGATGTGCCAGAAAGAAACACACAGTTGAAAAGCTGCAAATATACAAACCAATATACAAAAAGTCTAACCAACAAACTTACACAACCAAAGGTGTGATATCCAACAAAAATTTTGACTAACAGATATCAATCCAGATTTTTCCTAAAATCAACAAAAATAATCAAATATAAACAATTTTTTGCAAAGCATTGTCAACTGTTGAAATAGAAATGCTCTAATTTAAACATTTCAGCAAGATACTGAGATGACATTCTGAACCCTTTATTAGATTTCAGCAACTGTTTCGCTTAGAATCAGGCCTGTCCAGATGAATAATCTCTTCACTGCTGCAGAGTGGCTGTGTCTCCACAGCAGAACTAGATTTTTAAGTAAAATAATATAACCCTCCTTTGCTGTAATATAGATATAACACAGTTCACACAATTTTCACAATAAATGGTTTTAAATGCTGGAGTTAATGTAGAACTGCTAATTCACCAAACTTTAACACTAAAGACAGATGCACAGACTTCTGGTCACACCGCAATGCAGATACCAAAAAGCCAAAGAGAAAAATTTAAGATTAACATTGATCATTTGGAGATGAACTGACTTATTTGCATTTATAAATACTCAGCTGGTTTTCTCATACATTTAATCAGAAACAACTCAAAGCTGAAGTCGCCTTTCATTCAGCACCTTCTCATTCGAATTTCCCTCTCCACCTTAAATGGCGCAACAGTACCACCTGGTGCTTCAGGCACCATTTAAGGTGGAACAAGTCAATTTGAACAAGAAGCTTCTACCCACTGCAGATAGCTGATATAATAAAACACCGGAGAGTGACTGCACTAAAAAGTCTCTGTTACCTAAGCGAGTATACACCTATAGTGAAGAAGTAATTTTCTTTACTTATAGAAAAGTGTCAGTAAGCTATCAAGCAAGAATTTGGTTTGTCACAAGTCAGAGAACATGAGTATACAAGACATGTGTCAGGTGTAACACCCGTCCTCACCACCAGAGGTCAGCCTCACCCGAATGCTGACATTCTCCCTTGTGGCACCCTGGCCCCTCACCTGCAGCTCATTTCACCCGACTATTTAAGGACCTTCAGTCCACTGACTCAGTGCAAAGTGCTGCCAGTCTACCTGACAACCAAGCCTTGTCTCCTCATTGTATGTTTTTGGATTGCCTTGACCCTTTTCTGTACTCTTTGACTCTATTTCTGGATCTCCCTTTGGTGCTTTTGCTGGTTTGGGATTTTTCTAGTGTTTTGACCTTTGGACTGTTTTTGACTCTGACTCTGGTTTTTGTGTTTTTGGATTAAATGGGATTATGGATTCCAATCAGTTTGGAGAGTCTTCCTCACAACATGCTATACGCTAGATCTTCTAAGAGACTGAATGAGAGCCATGGCAGTGGAATAAACTCCTTCATTTTCAACAAACATTAACAAACAGTTAATGACATAGTGCCTAACTAACATAGTGCCTTTCTCTGCATACAGTGCATGCAGTCAGTCAGTATTGGCTCACCTCATTTCGAAGTTATCAGCCCTCTGGACTGTGGAAATGCAGTTGTTCCAGATGCAGAGTTCATGCTGACATGTGGAGACTAAGCATAGTCGAGTAGCTTCTGGCTACATGTGCTAACCTTACATTTAAGTACACCTGCCTTGCAGATCAGTCTAATGTAAATGCTGTTTTTATTTGATAATTTTATTTTAACTTTTTATTATTTGCCTATATATTACACAAAATATCTGACATGAGGTTAATCATGACGATTTATCAAAATGGAAAATGAAAATGGAGATGCTAGTTCAGGCAAGAAGAGTGATGAATGACAGTACATATGAAATAAAATAAGAAAATGGAGGGGCACACAAGCCTCAGAAAACTGTGCATTACGAAAACATAAGTTATATTCCTGAAACCAGCAGTGATCTAACGGAAAATTCAGTGGATCAGATTGGGGCTGAAGCTGGGTGTTGCTGGGTAGTTGGCATGGTATCAGGTGGCTTCTAGGGTGTTGCTAAGTGGGTGGTATGATGCCCCAGGCGGTGGCTATGGTGTTCCTAGGAGTTTGCTATGGTAACACAAGTGGTTGCTAAGCTGTTGCAAGGTGGCTCCTATAGTAAGCCAGATGGTTGCTATGGTGTTGCAAGGTGTTTGGTATGGTATCCCAGGATGCTGCTAGGTGGTTGCAATGGTATCAGAAGTGGTTGCTAATGTGTTGCTAGATGGTTGTTATGGTATCCGAGGTGGTTGCTCGGGTGTCGCTAGGAGGTTACTATGGTATCCAAGGTGATTGCTAAAGTATTGATAGGTAGTTGCTGAAGCCTCAAGAAACACCATGCAGACTCATCTGGATGAAATGGACACGTCTAATGACAATCCTCTGGGTGAGTAGTGCAAATGTACACTAGATACTACAGGTCGCTGATGTAGAAGTAGAAACTGAAAACCTTTGCAAACTGATGAACATTCAGCTGGACGAGACAGAGACTACTTTCAACCAAGTCCTTGGTAAATAATAGAAACCTTTTCCCTTTTTGAAACATGAACATTTAAAAACTGAAATAATCAAATTGCTGTTTTGTTTCAAAATCTGGTTTATTGCAGGAAAAGGTGTGGAAATCATGTTTGATAATGGAGCCATTAAATGTTGGGGAGATTTAGTGGAGGAGACTGAAGGAACCATCAACCAGACTGGTAAGTAAAATGTAGAGAGGGCACTAATCTGATACTGGGTATCTGTATTTGTAATCAAGCAAATATTTTAACAACTTTAATCATTTCAAAATTAGTTACAAAGTATTTGTTCCAAGTAAGATTATTGGAGATGAGGTTTGTTGTTGATCTCTCTGTTGATTTTTTTCTACTAGCTGGAAAAGAAGCTTTGAAGAACGACTTAACAATGAAGGAAGACAAATCAACAAAAGTGCAGGAGAGGAACACGCGAGAATGGTCGAAAAATAAATTACAAAAGAGACCAAGAAGAGAGGAAAAGTGAAGTAGACGAAGAGAAGAACAGCTCCAGACGGGGCATCCGAGTGGGAGCTGTAGGTCAGTGGAGACATCATCAAGGATTTGGAAAGTCAATAACACAGTCAGAGAACTCAGGAACCTGTGAAAGAGCACCTGAAACTGATCCTCATCAGCAGAGGAGGGCAAAGAGAAAGAAGGAAAGGAGAGAATCATGCCATTGGACAGTAGAACATCTTCAGAAGACTCTACAAGCCCCTCCGGAGGAAAAGAGTGCTCCACAGAGAGATAGCAGAAAGAACGGAGAATGTCTCAGAATAAGAACAACTGAAATTGAGCAGAAGATCCATCCTAGACCAGCGGACAAGCAGATAAACAGAGGACCCAATCTAGTTAAATATGACTGGAGAAAAGCTGCGCAGTGCTGGATGAGAGAGTCCAGATTCCAGAGGGGGGATGCTCCACAAGTTCCTTCACACAAAGGAGGATGTGTGAGTGAAAGAGGGACGAGAGGATATCCCGCTCAGTGTACTCCTGTACGCAATGAGAGAAATGAACGGACCGTGAGAAAACTGCACTGGTGGCAGTATGATTACCGCTCTGTAGAACCTGAGGAAAGACAGACTGGACCGAAAGACAGACACCAGAATAAGACATGGAGAAATGGAAACAGGCAGTGGAAGAGAGAGAGAAGAACCAATACTTCATATTGACCAGTCAAGAAAACTTTTAGAACAACTTGAGAAACATCACAAAAACACAAGCCCTTAAAAACAGTATATCCTAAAGTCAACTCCACTTTTATGCTACAGCCAATCAAATACATCTCTTAAGCAGCTATCCCACCAGAGAGAAATCAGCATAAAACACTTGTACACCTCTAAAATGAATAAAAGACAGCAGCAAGCTCTGTTGAAGCCTCTTTACTAGCCAGGGCTTTAGTTTTCAAGTCAATAGCAAAGTATAAAAGCTGTGTGTCTGAGCTTCTGTTCAGACTGGGTGAAGGAGATGGTACTCATGTGACTTGTTAGAGTTACAAGGTTCCAGGTGTGAATAGGGAGCAAGGTTGTTAAATTTGGTGTTTTGGGTACAATTCACTCATACTGGCCACTGGATATTCAACATGGCACAGCATGGCAAAGAAATCTAAGGATGTGAGAAACAGAATTGTTGCTCTGCACAAAGATTGCCTAGGCTATAAGAAGATTGCTAACACCCTGAAACTGAGCTATAGCATGCTGGCAAAGGTCATACACCAGTACCGGTTCCACTTGGAACAGGCCTCACCAGGGTCAACCAAAACGTGTTCAGCGTCATATAGCCTACTATGGAGCCTGTAGCTTAAAGTGAGCAGCTACTGGAGCTAGACTAAAGCATGCTGATTTGGAGAGCAACATTTCGAGCAGTCCAAGCAAAAAATGAAATATACGGTTTTCCTTTTATAATCTTAATGTTTTAGTTGTGCTCATAAACTCTCAGCTAGCTACTTTTTATCATAGTGATGTTATGTGTTAACTTATAGCATGTGTGCTGCATACCTGAACATCTCAAGAAGTCAGTTACTCTGCTTATCTGGGCTGTGTAGCATCTCGTACAGAGACAAACAGAGCAGGCAGTTCAGTCTGTGGCCGAGCCACAGCTGTACTGATCTCACTGTTCGCTGTGTAGTTTCATCGCGTTTTGAATCTCATAAAATCCTGAGAAACTTCTGAGGAGCTCGGAGTCCTTACGCTGTCTACGAATGTCACAGGCGCTGATTACTAAAGTAATTGAGGACAGCTACAATCGATAAGCAGTGATTGGAAATTTGAGATAATAACATGGAGCTTGGAAGATTTTGACTGGCCATAATACAGTGTCAGCGCTCACAGAGAACAAGTCAAATTTCATATAAAAATGAGGCATAATATTCTGCCCACAGATTTAAGACGAGCATCAATAATTTGGAGACGAATGAACTTATTTGCATTTATAATCACTCCAGCTGGTTTTTGGATGAGGTTCTGGTTGAGAAACTCTCAAACACTAAGCCCTGAAGTCAGCTTCTCATTCGAATTCTCCCGTTTCATCTTAAATGGCGCAGCAGTAACGTATATTCTGGTGCCTCATGCACCATTTAAGGTGAAACAGGACAATTCGAACAAGAAGCTGGTGAATGAGAATCTGACTTGAGCCTTGGAAAAAGTCACAAGTTCAGAGACATTTTAAAGTTTCCTGACTGATGTGCGAGACCCAAAGCTTAAAGCAGAGCAAAGTAAGTCTGTGTTTTCGTTTATATTATGTTTTTTTTTTTTTGCCTATACTAGCACATTAGCACACACTTATTTGCAGCCAAGATGGTAAAATGGATATAAAGTGCTTCGGTTGCAGATCCCTGAGCTAAACCTTCTGGTAAGGGGTGATCAGCACATGTAGGGCAGCACGTCACCGTTTGCTTGAACTGTCTGTGGCTCAGTCAGGATTGCACAATTGCCACCAGCCAAGTTACCGACCGCGTTCTGTGGTTCAGATTTTGCGCTGATCGCCTGAAGCTTGTAGCGAAATTTCGCTATATCTACATGAAGCTTTGTAGGCGCTACAGCTATTAAGCTACATTTCATAAAACTGTAGCGGCTACAGCTATTAGCTACAATTTGTTTAGCTAACTACAAATAGTAGCACCCAACTTAGCTACCCCCACACACCCTCCCCCCATCCCTGATCATACTGCTGTGGTTCTCATACCTGGTCCTGCACATTTTATTCTCTTTAGTGCTCCCAAAACAACTGATTCCAGTCAACAGACAACTGGCAACTCTCTCCTAACTTGCAGTGGTTGTGGTTGATCAGGAAAAACACTAAAATGATCAGATCAGAAGGCCTCCAGAACATCTCAAATAATCATAGTAAAATGGCCTCTGATTCATTGACCATTTTATAACCCTGCCTTTGTAGTTGTAAGTTAGTTACATAAAAATATTTTTAGTATTTCTTTTCTGAAGAGAACCTACCAGATCTCTTTTGAGATTTTCTTCTTTATCTCCGATGGAAGAAAGCATCTGTGGAAAAAGAAATCACATTTTGCCCATTAGTAATATATAATGGCAAAGAAATAGCATTGTTCAGCAAAGTAGAGGTTATTTGTTTCATGTGAAATGTAGGGTAAAAATAATGGTCATATCATTCACTCCATGCATCCTGCCTCTGCATTTATTTGGAAACCCAGAACAAGTAGAGGAGCAGAGGAAGCTTTGCCATGCGTTGTGCTACATAATAATGTTTTTTCTTCAAAACCTCCAAAGTTAATACTTGACTACCAATCAACTTGCAAAGTCTGGGCCAGGGGCCAGCAGCATGCTTAACTTAATGCATTAACTGTCCTGTTGTGGCTCAACAGCAGAATTAGATTTTCAGGGAAAAATAAAATAATCCTCCTTTGCAGTAAAATAAAGCTCTGCTGATTGTTCTAGCACAGTTTAAACAATAAATGGCCTTACTAACTGCTAATTCACCCTTTAACCCTGAAGGTTTGCATGCCTTCCTGGATAGGGGCCCTGCTGTCGTCTAGGGATCTTCTGAGCTAAGTCATCAGGAGCAATATGCTCCTGGTAGAGTATCCCAGGGCAAGCAGGTCTGGAGTGAAGACCCAACAAACTTGATCTAAAAATCTGCCATGAAAAAAGGACTCTGGAACCAAACTGCTTGATATACACCAAGTTCAAACATAAGGACGTTCGTAAGTGTATATGATATATATATATATATATATATATATATATATATATATATATATATATATATATATATATAGGCACCTAAAAGTTTGTCATACTGCAACACTAGCATTTCTCGGAGTGTGTGCTTGGGTATAAGAAGAGCTGAAGGCATGATGATCTCCACTGGTTAAGCACATGTTTACAGTAGTTTTTTGATGTTTTTAACTCAACTGGACATCAAATGCTTCACCTAGATAGCTATACATTATGTATATACACTCACCGGCCACTTTACTAGGTACTAGTAAAAGGTTGGACCACCTTTTGCTTTCAGAACTGCCTTAATTCTTCGTGGCATACTTTCAACATGGTGTTGGAAACATTCCTCAGAGATTTTGGTGCATATTGACATGATAGCATCACAGATGCTATCATGCTGCAGATTTGTCAGCTGCACATCTATGATGCGAATCTCCCGTTCCACCACATCCCAAAGGTGCTCTATTGGATTGAGATCTGGTGACTGTGGAGGCCATTGGAGTACAGTGAACTCATTGTCATGTTCAAGAAACCAGTTTGAGATGATATGAGCTTTGTGACATGGTGCATTATCCTGCTAGAAGTAGCCATCAGAAAATGGGTACACTGTGGTCATAAAGAGATGGACATGGTCAGCAACAATACTCAGGTAGGCTGCGGCATTTAAACAATGCTCAATTGGTACTAAGGGGCCCAAAGTGTATCAAGAAAATATGCCGCACACCATTTACACCACCACCACCAGCCTGAAACATTCATACAACGCAGGATGGATCCATGCTTTCATGTTCTTTACACCAAATTCTGAATCCCTACCATCTGAGTGTTGCAGCTGAAATCGAGACTCATCGGACCAGGCAACATTTTTCCAATCTTCTATTGTCCAATTTCGATGAGCCTGTGTCTTCTGCTGCTGTAGCCCATCTTCTTCAATGTCCGAGGTGTTGTGTATTCAGATAGTATTCTGCATTCCTTGGTTGTAACCAAGGAATGTAGTGGTTATTTGAATTACTGTTGTCTTTCTATCATCTTAAACCAGTCTGCCCATTCTCCTCTGACCTCTCACATCAACAAGGCACTTTCGTCTACACAACTACTGTTGCGGCCATGTTATTGGCTGATCAGCTATTTGTGTTAACAAGCAATTGAACAGGTGTGCCTAATAAAGTGGCAGGTGAGTGTACATTATGTATTTAAAGGTTCTTTAAAATGTTAAACGGTTCTTCACACTTGTGTGTGATTTACAAATAGTCCTATACAGAACCACCACTGAAGGGTTCTGTTAGAGACCAAAAGAAACCTTTTTGAAACATGTATTTTTAAAAGTTCTCAAATACGATGGATTCCTCTTCTGGAAGATAAAACACTGAGAGGTTAGATGGAATTTTATCTTCTAATTTTTTTGCCATTTGGAACAATACATGTATAGAAAATGAAAATGTAATTTCAGCTAATGTTCACATGCTGATAAACACTCAGGAAACAAAACTTGAAAAAGATCCTCTGATCTAGTAACAGTTTACATTCACAGTCCAAAAATCTTCTTTGAACTTTACAAATGGTTTGAGTACACGACCCTAACTTGCTCAAACTTCTTGGTAAATTCCTCAGAGTCAAATAAGACAATCGTTTCCTCTCCCAGGCTTAAGCACCCAATCTAGCATCCACCCTTATGTATCTGCCAGTGTGTCTTAACTGTAGCAAAACCAGGAAATCCGTACCAACTTGATAGTGCATGACTCTGGAAAAATCCTTCTACATTGTGCTGGCACTATTATCCCGCTGTGGACCACTGGCTTAATCTGAAGAAAGACATGACAAAAATGATAACAAGAAAGCCTGGGAAAACTCTTGCTTCTTCAGAAACAGTTAGTACACCAGGGCTACAATTGTGAAACATATAAATTCATCCACATTTCAGCACTGTTCCAGAAGAATACTGGATAAACATCAAATAGCTCAGGTCTTAAATATCTGTCTGTCCAAACTTTGTTGCATAATATATTCATGTTTTAAAGCCATTTCACAAAAATGGAGAGATAAATGATGACCAAACTTTAGGTCCACATTTTCTTGTAAACATTCTGGTCCACTTCAAATGCATGTGTTTTATCAGAAGCTGTGTGGTTGAAAACACTATTCATAAGAGCACTGAAACATCTTAAATTACCTGTAATGTCTTCCTTCTTTAGTCTATTCACCCAGACTTCATTAAAGCAGGCATTAAACTGTGCAGATGAAATTCTGGAAGAAGGCAAAGGTGTATGATGTAAAGTAGGGTCTAAAGAGTCCCATACTAATAACTACCCTGATTTCATTAGTTCTAAAAAAAAAAATAACACATTTTTAAATGTTTCAGCTACCCAAATCATATTCTTTTCTTTTTTTTGACTGCTACTACTACTACTACTACTACTACTACTACTACTACTGCTAATAATAATAATAATAATAATAATAATAATAATAATAATGCAAGGGCCCCTGTAGCTTTGGGCCCTAAGTAACTGTTTACATCATTTACACAACATAGCCAGATACAGCTGTGAATGTAAAGCCCCAGCTCTGGGTTGTGTCACACCAAGCCATCCTAGACAGCAAGTGACTGGACATTTTTAATCAATTAGCTACCCTAGTTTGAACAGTTAAAACTGACACTGTCAAATACATTTTTATCTATGCTGAAAGTGGTGTTTTTAGCATGTTTTTGCACTGGTTCAACATGATAAAATGTTATCAATCTAAAGGTTGTGTATTTGGTTAGCAGTAACTGAGTATCTTTTTTAACCAAGCTAACCAACTTAAAAAGGTTTTGATAAGTGATTTTAAATAAGTGGGTTTGGCCTACAAGCTAGCCTGCAAACTAGTCTTTAGCCATGTCATAAAGGCCTACAACAATCCAGGAAAGGACGCTGACACAAATCCTTAAAAAGAAGCTTTAATGTGTTGTTTGAGGCTGTTAAAGGTGACTGGTGCCCACATTTTCACCAATAAACAATAAACTACAGGGGTGATAACACCCCACCACCTTCTTTAGCTGACAGAAGTTTGAAGACAGCGTGTGATTATGTACCAAAATCAGACTTTGAGGTAAGAAAGTAAAATTCTCTTTCTGGATTATAGCTTGCATTGTACTTACCTTAATGAAGGTATAATATTCTAACTGAAATGGTCAGCAGTGCCACTTTGTAACACTTTACAATACTGTTTCTTAGTTAAAGAGTAACTAATTGGGAACTAAGCAGGAATGAAGAAGCAATTCTTCATTAATGCATATGTAAGAGGCAGAGCTGTCACAGCGTTGTCCGTTATTAATGGGCTTGGGCAGCCACCATAGTTCGGAGGAGCAGCTCCATATATATATATACACACACACACACACACACACACACACACCGTATCGTCTTCTTTGCGGGGCCTGTACCGTAGGACTTACTGCTGAAACGTCTTTGTCTGGAGGGGTTCTGTCTGGAAACGGGTGTCCCTCCTTCCCTTCCTTCTTTGATTTACCACCCCGTTAGGTGATGGGCATTAGCGTCAGCATAAACTTAATACATATGAGAGCTGCTGTTTCATGTAGTTGTGGGCAGTATTGTCTGTAAGGTATGCTTTTGGTGCTACTTTACACCTACTGTGTTCTGGTTTTAATCATATAATTGAGATTAACGGCAGACTTCTCATTTAGGTGTACATGTTGGCGTGCCTGATAACGTTTGGGAATCTGCGTCACCAGGTATTTCCTTAATTTGCTTTCTTGTGGCTATACAGTGCGTGTTTAATATTTAAAATGAGGCCTAAAGGTTGTGATTTTTAGCTTTAGGCATGGGATTTGGGCACCTACTACCCCAGGCAGTAAGAGCATCGTAGTTGGAGCAAGTTCTCCCTTATTACTGGTAAAACCAGCTTTCAGGTGCGTCTGTTGATTAGCAGTGGGGCTAAAGTTTTCCTCATTCCACGTTCTCGTGCAGGATTTGGTTTTAATGGTGACTAAAAAAAAGGGGGGGGGGGGTTATTGTTTGACCTTTTTTCTTGTTTTGGTTAGTGTTTTTTTTTTCCCTTTCCTTTTTTGGTATATTGGCTGTAGATATTCATTGGGTTAATTGCAGTGGTATATAACTGGCCTGGTATAAATCATTTTTGTCTTTTTGTTCTCCCACAGCAACTTGGTGCATGTGGTGTCCCTTTGGCTGACTGGTCATCTTCTTGGAGGGTTCTCCTTTCTCCTACCCTTGAGGTTTGGTAATTTGTGTGTGTGTGGTTGTGGTTTGTGTAATCTCCAGTGTGTGGGACCCAGTGCAAGAGTGCCGGAAGCCAGTTATGGTTATAGACAAGATGATCATACCATATTAAGAAACCTGCACAGCCAGTAACCTTGATTGTGTTCTTTTCTTTAAGAAGTTATTAATAAACGTATGTATTTTACGGCGTTCCGTGTATTGCCATCATAATTTAATTAAATGTTGTAAACTGAACTGCATCTCACGCCTCCATGCATTTCTGAACGAATCTGCTTTTGGGGTGGCATAGCATATTTCCTGGGGTGAAATTCCTTAGGTGGCGTAGTCGAGCTACTGGGTTTATTTAATGCTTAAATAAGGGTCACACAAGTAACTACTCAACTGCCAAGGACTACTAGTTAACTACTCAGTAGGTAATGGTGAATTAATAATTAGAGTAGTTCACTATTAACTAAACAATACCAACTGGGTCTCATAGAGAATTTCTTAGTAACTATGGTTTCTTAGAATAACTACTCATAAGTTACCAATCAATTCTACATTAATTGCTCCCTACCTGACAAGGTTCCTGCTAAACTATTAACTAATGTAGTGTATTCCAACACTTCAAACAGCAGTGAAATACACTATACAGTGTGCAGTCTCTACATTATAATTATATCCTCCATTTCTATTCATAGAAATGGGTATGCTCAGAGAAGGCCGGAGGCATCACGCCACACTGTACTGACTGTCTCTCATTTGTTTTGATCAGAAACTCAAAGGCTAATCTTCATATTTGGCAGTGTGAACCAATTTGCACATCAGCCTACAAATGGGGCAACTACTAAAATACTACAATATTCTGTAGACCAGTCTGCTTACTTCTTATGTTTAGAAAAGAACACAGTTCTTTTCTGCAGGAGCACATGTTCAGAAGAAACACTGGTACAGTAGTTCTCATTTAATGTCCAGGGTCAGTTGAAGAGAGGGCTCACAGAAATATCTGAATGTATGTGATCTGCCTTCACATTCACTTGGTTCTACAGATTAGATAATGATTGAGGTGTTGCTGTTCTTCATTAGGAGGTAATGATCAGGAATAATGTAAAATTAAACACTGGTAACTCATTAATGAACTAGGAGTTACTGATGATCAGGCACAGAATAAAGTGAAACCCATGGTAACTCACTATTAATGAACTAGGATTTAATGATCTGGAACAGTGTTATAAATTGAACTACATTAGAAATAAAAACCCCTAAAGAAATGTACTGTAGTACAAAAAGTATAAATAAAGATTTTGAAAAATGCACAAGCAAATGTTTTATTGAGTCCTTTTCTATTTGTAAATAGTCCAAATGTGAAAACATCAATGGGGTTATCACTGAAAGTAACACACCCAAACAAAATGAAATCAAAATGTCATTACTACTGAAGGAGAAAATCTGAGAGCTGAAACTGATCACAGTATGTTCTGCTAGTACATAATTATACAACTTTCTGTTTCATATCTGAGGCACAAAGTTTTACTGTCTATTAGCTTGGCTCATGTTAGCTAAATTAACTAGCTACCATGCACTCAGAACATCAGCAGCAGCTTTAGGTTTAATAAAGCATTAACATGTGCTTATAATTCTGAAACAACACGGTAAAACATACATTGTGCTGCAGTCTGAATAAAACCTTGAATCTGAATCAAAAGTCTCACATTAGCAGCTTGAGCGTCTGCTATGAGTCTGATTCACTTATCATACATCAGGAGATACAGCGTGTCACAAAATATGAACAGAATTATCAAACTAATCCACTGAAAATGGAGGAGTAACTACTCTCCTTTACCAGCACTCGCAAAAAACTCATGGGCGCTCAACAGAAACACCAAAACTATCAAAAGCGTCCTGTGCAACTTTACTGGTAAATGTGTTTATTTAATTCAGTTGAAGAATGTTCAGTAGACGAATGTTGCTTATTTTGTATGTCAGGCTCTCTATATATTTATGCTACCACTACAAAAAACAGGAGTCGTAAGACAAAATTTTTCAGAATTTAAAAATTAAAAGAAGAGAAACACTGAAACCACTAAAATGTTCCTTATTATTCATTATACATTATGTATAGATGAGTTATATTTATAACATTTTTTGTAAAACTAAACACTAAATAACTAGACATATTGTGAAATCTTCTCTAAAATCTGCAGAATAACTACCTATGGTCAACTAAATATAAACCAAACAACATACCTCCATTTTTATTATTAAATGAAAACTTTCTGATCTGCCCAGATAAGCCATCATGAAAAGACCAATTAGACTTTATTTGAATTAAAATATAAAATAAATTAAAATATAAAATAAAATCAAATTGTCTGTGGGCCAAGTGTCAGGTGGTCTTCCCCCAAAAAGACCTGATACAAAAAATGTAGGTAAAAGTATTTTGTATTTGTCATCCAAGTACTTAAAATAATACTACTGATTATAATAAAAAATAATACTATTATAATAATTATTATTAGCATTATTAACAACTTTATTATTAACATATTATTAATATATGTATATAGAGTACTGGCGACCTGTCCAGGGTGTATCCTGCCTTCCGCCCAATGACCGCTGGGATAGGCTCCAGCACCCCCCCGCGACCCTGAGGGAGAAGCGGCTTAGAAAATGGATGGATGGATGGATGTATATAGAGTTTTTGACAAATAAAATAAAACATATTTTAGTGCTATCGCCTCACAGCAAGAAGGGCCTGGGTTTGATTCCCTAGCCAGGTGACCAGAGTTTGCATGTTCTCCCCATGTCTGCGTGGGTTTCCTCCCACAGTCCAAAGACATGCAGTCAGGCCATTTGGAAATGCTAAATTGCCCCTAGGTCTTAGTGTATGTGTCTGTCTGCCCTGCAATGGACTGGCGACCTGTCCAGGGTGTATCCTGCCTTCCGCCCGATGACCGCCGAGATAGGCTTCTGTGACCCAGAAGAAGCTGCTTAGAAGAAGAGTTCTATTGAATTAAGTAAACTTACATTTAACAACAGAGTTGCACAGTTATGATCGCTTTGGTGTTTTTGTTGAGCGCCCATGAGGTTTTTGTGAGCACTGGTAAAGGAGAGCAGTTAATCCTCCATTTTCAGTGGATTAGTTTGATAATTCTGTTCATATTTTAATTGTGATTCGCTGTATCTCCTGATGTACATTCTCCTGATGTACAAACTCATGGCAGACCCCCGGGGCACTAATGTGAGACTTTTGATTCAGATTCAAGGTTTTAAGCACGTTGATTAAGCACACTGCTGGTGATGTTCTGTTCTGAGTGCATGCAAGCTAGCTAGAGCTAAGCTCATAGGAAGTAAACCTTTGTGCCTCAGCTATGAAACAAATATGTGTAACTAATGTACTAGCAGAACATACTTTGATCAGTTTCAGATCTCAGCCTTTCTCCTTCAGTAGTAATTACAGATTTTGATATCTTTTGCTTTGGATGTGTTATTTTCAGTGATACAGATAGCTAACTGGATAGCTAAAAGGATGTTTTCCACAAATAAAAAAAAGAACTCAATAAACAACTTATTTCCTCTTACTTTTTTTTTGCAAATTTTCTTTATCAATACTACAGTACATCATTTCTTTAGGGGTTTTTATTTCTAACATAGTTCACTTTATAATACTTTTCCTGATCATGATTTACTCATCGTTCATTAACAGGGAGTTACCATGTGTTTCACTTTATAATACTGTTCCTGATTATCAGTAACTCCTAATTCATTAATAGTGAATTACCATGTGTTTCACTTTATAATACTGTTCCTGATCATGATTAACTCCTGATTAGCATTAACTCCTATTTAATAAATAGTGAGTGCATGACTGAAGTGCCCTTGAGCAAGGTACCTAACCCCCAATTGCTCCCCGGGCACTGTGGATAGGGCTGCCCACTGCTCCGGGCAAGTGTGTTCACTGCCCCTTAGTGTGTGTGTTCACTAGTGTGCATGTATGTGGGTGTTTCACTGTGCGGATGGTTTAAATGCAGAGGTCTAATTTCAGTGTGCAAACAGAGTGACGGTTCTCAATTAATTAATTAATTCATTCATTCATTCATTCTTTCATAACCATGTATTTCACTTTATAATACTGTTCCCGATTTTCATTAACTCCTGGTTCATTAGTTATAAGTTACCATGTATTTTACTTTATACTATTCCTGATCATCAATAACTTCAGTTCATTAATAACGAGTTACCATTGTTTCATTTTATATTGTTCCTGATTATCATTAGCTCCTAATGAAAAACAGCAACACCTCATTCATTATCTGACTGACAGTAATTACATGCCCTCAAGAGGACAATAAAGGTTAGAAGAGACCAAGTAATGGAAAACCAGTGTTTCAGGCATCAGGCAATTAATTTCTAACCAATTAGTCTTTCACTTTCTGTGAACTAGCTTTGAAAGGCATTAAACTCTTCAGACACAGGACAGTAATCAGGAATTTTAAATCTTTTCAAATGTGAAAATGCAGAACTTGAAACATGAAATAGAAAGAATTCTACTCAAGTATCCTGTAATCACAGTGCTCTATTACAACATGAATGTAAGCTTTCCTCAACATACATCATCAGGTTACAGTTTTGAGACTTGACCAAGATTAGCAGAGTTGTTGACAACTGGATGACCCCACAGCCTGAGCCTACTGACCCCTCCATCTGGGGCTATGAGCAACCGCACATGAGTAACAGGCCCACACTGCAACACAGAGTCTCTGGAATAGAAGTGCCTGTAGTGAGGCTTCAGCTAGAAAGGAGAAAAGATACAATTACAAGATACAATTACATACTTACTTGCATGGTTAGTTAAATTTGCAATGGTGCTGTTAGCCAGTGTTATTTAAAGGCACCATGCAATTTAAATACACTATTTAAAGGAAACTGTTTTTAAAGCCCATTATAAATCAAGGCTCAAACAGACATACTTTCTGAGGAGGAAGCAGATTTCGCCATCTGGGGCCTTTGCTATTGTTCCACTTGCAGCTTATGAAAGTCTTTTCCTCCTTGGAGGTCAAACAGCTGGCTTCAATTTTACACGAGTCAGGGAAATTACCTCAAGAATTGTACAAAAAGTGTTATGATGTGATGTTACAATAAGTATTCCACAGAAATGTCATGGAATATTTCTCACTGTGGTAACGTCACAGCAAAAATCATTTTTGCTTTTAGAATATAATCGCTAAGCGTAAGCCATATGATGATGAAGCTACCTTTAAAATGATTGGTGTCTATCTCAACATTGCTGATCACACCTAGATGCCCGAGTCTGAAGACGGCCCACTCAAAACCAGGAACCTGCAAAATTCCCTTTTCGTCTATCTGAGAATCAGACCATGTGGTTAACATATGGCATAGAAAACCCCATAATTCAGCAACTACTGGGTGAATTGTTGTACTTTTAACACTTTGGGACGATCCAAGCGCCGAGCAGTCTCCCACCCATCAGCCATGTTGTCAGCTCTCCCCAAACCTGGAAACATGCAAAAATACAGATGTATTTTTTACACAAATGTTTGTTTTACTTTTTGTACCTTGTCTCACAATCTTCATTACATAACTCATTGCTCTTAATTTATTCATATAGAAGAGATCTGTAGTATTCACTTGGAAATAAGAACTGGGAAAATGGGGGAAAAAAAACTATTAAAACCCAAAGACAGTAGTCAATTGATGGGCTTCTTGCATTGTGCAGGGGCCATCAAGTTAACTGTTACTTAAATGTTAACGTATGTTTGAGCTAGGTATTGGTATATGCTCTGAACTGAAAAGTAGAGGAGACTGGTACCAATCATGTTGCGTGGGTGACCAAAATGTGCATCGCTATAGCCCACACACACCCCACCATTGACCATGGCAACAAGATCCATCTTCTCCTGACTGGATGCAGTGGACCAGTCTCTCTGACCAACCCCGTACACCCTCAGTCTTGCAATACCTCCATCTGTTAAAAGTCAGCAAAATAGCTGTTTTGATCCTGTACTGTGGTTAAGAAGGAAAAAGGTATCATTACTGAACAAATAGAAAAAAATATGTTAAAGCAAGGTTACACTGCACATTGTGAATCAAACTATAAATCCAAAAATATACATTTCAAAATCAGAGCTGCTTGGTGATAATTAGATAAGCAAAGGTTTTTAGATACTAAAGTTTTTAAATACTGTTACATAACAAGATTGACATGCATTAATAAACCTCTGTTAGCCTTTGAATACTCCCACGGCTGTTATATAGTGATGGGTGATACCGCTGCCCTCCAAGTAGTAGGCTGGGTGTTTGATTCCTCACCTGGGTAAGCATGTCACACATCCTAATTAGAGTCCTTAGGTAAGACTCCCAAAGCTACATTTGCAAGTAGCTCTCGATAAGAGTGTCATGTAAATAGTGGTAATTTCTGATAGGTCCCCTATGGGATTTGCAATGTTAGCGCCAAGCTACTGACAGTCCATATTCATACAGAGGGATTTCTACATATTGAAGTGGTAGGAAAAGCAAATATTTGTCAAGAAAAATACCAACCACTTATCCCATAATTGTTTGTTATTTGATTAATTTTATGACTCATTGCTGAAACTATAAGACCAAGCTATTTCTTGTTCTGAAATTCATATTAGACTGCCTAGAATAATCTCTCAAGTAACAACCTAGAAAAGAACATAATTGTTACACATTAAAAAAAATGACAGTTATCCCTACATATTGAGTCTGTAACATTGAAAATGTATTACCAGGATACATGTTCAGGCGAATGTGAGTGACTCTGTGAGGGAAGGTCACACTGAAGTAGTTGTGGCATGAATCAGCATATCCAGGCTTCAGCTCTGTCACTGATACGAGCTCCTCCCAATTCTCTGAGTGAAGCTGGCAATCACAAATCCTAGTCCATTCATTTGCTTATACCATTTAGTAAGGGTATTTGGCCTGTGTGGAGTCATACTATATGGAATTACCTGTGATACAGCTTCAAACTGGCTCTCTGAAGCAGCCATTCCTGTACGGTCCCCCTCAAGAGATAAAGATGGCAAAGACAGCTCATCTGAAAAATATATAAAGCATATTAGAGCTCATTAATACTCGTCTCTTATACAAACTGAGATTTTACTCAAAATCTATAGTTAGGCTAGAACATGGAACTCTGATACAAATGTATATCACTAAAGATACAATAATGTGATTAGCTGTCTAGAACTCTAATATGTATGTCTATGATTATTACTTATTACTTATTACAAAGTACATTGTACTTTTCTGTTTTCTGAGCAAAACTAGCCATTTAATGCATGCTAAAAATTGGTTTATTTTTTACTTTGTTAGGCAAAACAGTCCCCAAAGAAAACCTTTTTTTCAGTACCACTGCCCAGTTCTTGTGATTCTCTATACATACCAAGGCAAGCGGCCTGAACAGAAATTGAAGGTGGGTAGTTTCCTGTGAAGTATGACGTGTCCACATCAAATCCATGAATGACACCAGGAACTCCCAACTGCACAATGCACCAATCGTGACCTTTTCACAAAAATTCAGAAATGTTGTCCACTCATCTACTCATATGTGGGCATCAGAATGCAAACTGTCTGACAGCGACGTCTCCAAGGCAATGTAAACAGGTGGCTAACACAAGTAGGAAGAAGGGTCTAGCTATGCTACAAACAATAGTGTAATAAGATGCACTATTAACAAATTTGGAAAAGCTTAAATAAGCTACTTGTGGGCCAGCAATCACTTTGTGTGAGGGAAAGAAACATAAGTAGCTTTGGCAGATCTGATATCACCTGTGCCAAGTTAAGTCCCACCCAATTCAAATCAAACTGAAGAAAACAGGAGAAAAAGTCATTTTAAAAATGTCTCAACAGAAAAGGCCAACAGAATTATTTATTTATTTCTGCCAGTTCATTGAGTGGGTTTACATGCACTTAATAATTCAATCATAATCAGATTTCGGGAGTTATCTGAGTATTCAAGTGGACACTCACTCACTCTCTCTCTCTCTGTCTCTCTCTCTCGGGTGAAGGTTTCCTCAAGATTTTAAAATGTGTCAGTAGGACTTTGTGCCCATTCATCTAGACGTGCATTTGTGAGGTCAGGCACTGTTGTTGGATGAGAAGGCCTGACTTGCAATCGACATTCTAGTTCATCCCAGAGGTGCTCAGTGAGACCAAGATGAGGGCATTGGAGGACAAGTGCAGGTCATCGGAGTTCCCCCAAACCAAACTTTATGGAGCTCATCTTATGCACAGGGGCACAGTCATGCAGAAACAAGAAAGGGCCTTCCCCAAACTGTTCTCACAAAGTTGTAAGCATAGTCTAAAATGTCTTTGCATTCTGTAGGGTTAACTTTACCCATCACTGCACCTAAGGGGCTGAGCCCAACCCCCCCCAAAACAGCCCCAGACCATTATCCCTCTTCCACCAAACTTTACTGTAGGTAGGATTCTCCTGGCATCTGCACACACACACACACACACACACATTTTCTAAACCGCTTCTCCCTCAGGGTCACGGGAGGGTGCTGGAGCCTATCCCAGCAATCTGAACAGTACACACCAATTTCTTAGATGAGATTAAGACGGATTTCTGATAAACAATCTGATAAACAGAGCTGGATTTTAGCCCAGTAATCGGGTTTTTCAATACATGCATACTCTTACTCTAATTTCTTTCATTTTCTCTGTCTGTGCATGTGCAAAATCAGACTGCTCTCCCAGCAACAGCAAGCAGTATTTAACACAATTCTTGTGTTTTTATACATAAAATAACTGTGCATTAACACTTACAACTGAGATATTTTTATTATTTTGGGGGAGGGGGGGGATTGTTTTCAATAAAGGTTGTATTTACTTCTTTTCCTTTCAAAAAGTGCCAAAATATGTAACTTGGCTGGGGTATGTATTGGTTTGTACCAGAAAATACTGACCTAATATAAACAGGTATAAACAGTTTGTTCAGTTAGGGAAATGTCCATGAGTACAGTTTGGTAACAAACAAACAAAACAGACAAAACAGGAACGCACAGCTGAGGGGGTGCAATATTCCAACTAGGGGGTGCTGCTGTGTCAGCATTGGATGCACCCTAAAGCAGCTGAAGTCACTAGTTAGAGGCCACACCTGGATACCTTTGGACATATATTGTATACCCAGTTGCAATAGTTTGATGAAGCCTTTCTTCCCTTCATTTTGATCATCAAAGGAATTGGATGAATGAAGGTGTCAGTGCAAGGTGAAATTAGTCCACACTACGTACATACATTATCCAAGCCATTAAATGGACCAATGATTAGACTGAAAACAGTCTAAGTAGGTTTCTTCTTATGAAAGAAATAATACCTGGAATTCTCTTTCTCCTCGTTTCCCAACCATCCATCCATTTGCCAAACTCTGTGAAAGCTGAGGCTAGGAACTCCGGAGGCCCTCTCTTCAAAACAAAGCAGTGAGTTTAGTGATAGAAAAAACTCTCTGCATTTTTGAACATTGTGTGAACGCTGTTCAATACCTTTAAGAGATTTTCAGCAGGAGCAAACCATTCATCAGTTGCAAAAACCACCTAGTGTAACGGACATTAGATCACAGGCATCAAATCACATGCAAATTCACATGATTTGTGGAATGATAGTATCATTTAAAACAACAGTTCTTTAGGGGTGTTGACGGCATTGTTTTTATAATGGTCAGTTTTTACCTTTCCTCCAACAGCCTCACAGGCCAGATCGTTGAACTGTAGAAAATGTGGTTGACTGGAGTTCAATTTCACAGCTGTCCGGTCTGCCATCCTCAGTGTGAAAAGCTTTGAAAATATTACGAGCCTTCAATGATTTATGAGACAGAAATGCTTCAGAAAAACGCTACCTGCTATTGCTGAGTTTGTCAGGTGGTCAAACTGTGTTTACTGAAAGGTCGAACAGAGCAAAGTACACAGGGTCAGAGTAGGCGGAGTCATCATAGTAACACGGAGCACAGTAAAGTGTCTGTAATGGTGTATGAGCAGCTTATATACATATATGTAATATACATAATTGAAACCCTTTATTAACCTTGCTAACCCCATGTTTACCCACACATGGAAAAAAATAGTAGGGTCCTGTTGAAATTATTGTTTTTTGTTTTGTTTTTTTCTGGGGGATGTGGAGTGTAGTCTACAGGACATAGAACAAGCCTAAATGTATTTAATTACAAAGAGAGACCTTGAATACAGCACTCTCTGAAATATAAAGACTATAAAAGGCCAAAATAAACACTACTGTTTAATGTCAGGCCAATTAGACACGCTGAACTGCCCCTGGCTGTGAATGTGTGAGTGACTGTCTGTGTCTGTCTGTCTGCCCTGCGATGGACTGGCGACCTGTCCAGAGTGTATCCTGCCTTCCGCCCGATGGGATAGGCTCCAGCACCCCCCGTATTCGGGCAAAAGGGGGACGTGGGGGGGGGGTTCTCCTCTGCTCGCGATGATCGCTTGTGGAGAGGACAAAAAGTGAAACTGTTAAAAAAAAAAAGACACGTGAATTGGAAAGACTGTATGTAGATACACCAATAATACATTTCTCTGCCATGTTAAAGAATATGTGTTCAAGCACTTACCCTTCAGGAAAGAATGGTTCCGCCCGCGAGCGAGACGCGGGAATCCGCCACTGTAAACCCAGCAGTTTCTCCTGGCCTCGGGGAAGAGTGGGGGTGTGTGTGTGTAGATAGAGAGATGGATGGATGGATGGATGGATTAATTTTAATTTCATATTGTCTGTCGTTAATAGACGGATGTATCTAGTTACGTCAGTAAATAGGCCTGGACCAGAGCCACATCTGTTTCTGTTTTATGCCTAAGTTGTTTGTATCTGTAAATATTCACATTGAAGCACTTTGGTTAAAAGAAATGGTGGATTTTACCTTTTCGGGTCCTGGTCCTTTCCCCTCCCCTTGACCACTGCGACCACTCTTACACTCTAATCCATAGTGGTCGTGTGCTACACACACTTTTAAATTTTATTCAAAACAAACTGTTTCTATGACAGTCATGTAGCATTAGCTCCATGTAGGGTTTATATAAGTCATCTTAACGTAATTTTCTTTAGTGTAATGTTCTCTTATTGTCTCTGTGAGATTATGCAGTATTGAATGTATTTTTTAATACAGCATTAAATGCAAACGTTACCTTTTAAAACTGTAACTATCAGAAGGTTCATGTGTTCGTTTCATGTTATGCAGTGGTGCAAGGCATGGGAAGCAAACACTGGTCACGTGATAAAGTGTACTGCTCTGTTTCTCGCTGTCAGCTGATCTCTTTCATTTAATGTATAATCTTTTTTTCTTCTTTTCAGTTCTTCAGCTCCTGAGGGATAGCTCTTTTGACTACAGGGTCCTGGACTGTTCTCCCTGCTTTGCCTCACCCACTTCACCATAAGAAGTGGTTGCTAACTACTTCATGTGTTGCATCAGATGAAGTGAGAGTAGCGAAACCCAACGTGCAGGTCAGTGGTTCTCCAGGACCAAGACTGAAACCCACAGCATTATATCATCTTGGTCTGGTTCATCATCACAGTAATTATTAGCACCCAAGCATGATGGAAAAGCGAAAGAGGAATGATTATAGTGTTAAAGATCATAAAGCCACACCTGGAAACCTGACCAAAATTACTTACATTAATTACTGGCTACATACTCACAAACGGAATTCAGGAACTGGAGGACCACCCAAAATGCAACATGCAAAGTTAATGCTCAATTTTGGGAGGGGTAACCTTGTTTTGAGCAATACACGGAAATCCTATATTTAACTCTGCAAATTACCAAGATTTCTAAAATGAGAGCTATACTGAGCTGACCCATTCTTTACCTGTTTAAACACCAAACAGGTCAGCATTCTCAGGTCACCTTCCTGAATGCTTTTACCTTTGTTATTCATTTCCACATCGCTGCAAATTACTTTGAGCAACATCAGTTTCTGATAAGCACTACAATGTTGCAGACATCCTCTATTGGGTTACCCAAAATCCAACAGTATCCCACAGATTGGGACAAAATACCAAGAGATGTCAGTTTCAGAATTATGAGATGATTCATAACTCCACACTTGGAAGGTTGTGCTGAAGAACCAGTCATTGTGTCCTGCTCTCAGCAGTGTTAAATTAGCACTCATTCAACCCATGTCACTATGGACATATTGTAACTTTAGTGATTAAACATCAAAAAAAAAAAAAAAAAAAAAAAAAAAAAAAATCTAGCATTTCCTGTCCACAACCTCCCATTGGCCTGCAATAAAAACAGCAGTGCAGAACAGTATTGCCAAAAACACTGCACTCATCTTACCAATGAGAGGGGTGCTATGCAGACACAGCTGAAGTTCACTGACATTCAACTACGATGCAAAGCCAGTCCTGAAAATGTATTTAACAAATTACTAAATTCAATAAATGGGTTATTACTACCAATACCCAGTGGTTCTGTAGGAATGAAGTCAAATGCACATGTATTCCTTTTAAAAAAAAAAAAAAAAGCATATCACAGCCCTGCATTCCACTACCTCTTACCCACCCTGGTTGTAAAACGAAAAAAGTTGCTCACAAAAGAGCACTGGTAGTCTCTGAAGGCCTCTCCATCAGCTTTTAATTCAAGAAAGTTTCAGGTATAAAAACGGTCAGACACTTTATAAATCACACAATGCCATTCCACTAGAACTAGCCTAGTAAGTTGGAATTGAAGTTGGATTACAAGTCACACACAGTACCCAAAAAGCACAGGAATTGGTGCTTAATTTAACCAGCAATGCCCCTGAACCAAATCAGACACTAGCACCCCCCCCACACACACCCAGTATCAAATACAAATACCTGTGCTACAAATGCATGCATCAATCAATATAATCAAACATGAGCTTTATGCATCACTGTACATGAATTGCTTGTTTACAAGTAAACTAGTCCCTTCAAAGCCACCACAATCCAAGCAGCTCCTGTGCAAAGCAAGTAACCTACACCACTTATGGAGTAGACAAGTCAATGTCAGCCATTCAGATGAATAAAGGAATAACCATGATGCTAGACATGATGGTATACAAATTTATTTTGCCATCTGTTCTTTACAGTTGGAATTCTGGGAATTCAAAAACAACATCTTTGCCCGTGAGCTTCTTGTACACACCAGCGAAGGTCTCGACCTGAAAAACAAATTTAAGTGTCAAAGCAAGTAACTGCATGGAAAAGCTCGATTTACAAGAAATAAGTCACATTTCTGGCACAAGTTCACAGAAAGGCATTACCATATGAGTGAAAACATTCAAGTTGACAAAGCCTTTTCTTCCTTTGAGCAATAAAGGCTAAATAAAGAACCAGGCTTATAGACTAGCTTAAAATAAAGATTGTGCACTGCATGGTTTACCTCCCCAGTAACAGCCTGAAAGGCTCTGAGAAGACCTAGGAATATACAGTACGCCGTCCTCAACAGCCAAAAGCTGGGGACATGCATGCTATCCAACGTCGTGGAATGGGACCATACGTCATGGCACTAATGTGCTACGCTCCCATACGCCACAAGGACAGAGCCATATGAGAGCCATCTCACAGGGTGCCCACGTTGGTTGGTTTTAAGGAGCCAGGAATACTCACTTTGTGTTCAACATTGTTTTGCTGTGCCTTGTCAAGGTGGACCTTGATGAGCCGACTACTGTCCAGTTTCACGCGAATCCTTTTGCCAACAATCTCACTTGGGAAGACCAGGTCTTCAAGGATGGCATCATGCACAGAAGTTAGAGTTCGGCTATGGGAAGAGAGTTCAAACTTTAAATGCCACAACATTTATGCACAGCTGACAGTTCAGCATTATAAAAAAAAAAAAAAAAAAAAAAAAAAAAAAAAATTGTTGTGCACTGCATGGTTTACCTCCCCAGTAATGGCCCAAAGGGCTCTGGGAAGACCTAGGAATATACAGGACGCCGTCCTCTCCAGCTAAGAGCCAGGGACATGCATGCTATCCAACGTCATGGAATAGGACTGTACGTCATGGCACTAACGTGCTACGCTCCCATATGCCATACAGACAGAGCCATATGAGAGCCATCTCACAGGATGTCCACGTTGGTTTTTTGATTACACACACAAAAAAAAAACCTAGTATAAAAGCTTTATGCATCTGTCAAATGAAGCAAGCTGTCAGACTTACCTCCTAGGACGCTTCTGCTTGTTCTTTGTGTGACTTTTCCTTGTGGGCTTGGGCAGGATTCTTCTCTGCAATGAAAACTCTGTTAACATCTTGCAGTTTTTAAACCAAATCATCTTAAATCCTTTAATTATGTGCACTGCATGGTTTACCTCCCCAGTAATAGCCAAAAGAGCTCTGGGAAGACCTAGGAATATACAGGACGCCGTCCTCAACAGCCAAGAGCCGGGGACAAGCATGCTATCCAACGTCATGGAACGGGACCACGCGTCATGGCACTAATGTGCTACGCTCCCATACGCCACACGGACAGAGCCATATGAGAGCCATCTCACAGGGTGCCCTCGTTGGTCATTTACAGGCATTCAACATTAAAATCTTGGATCATTTACAAAAGGTAGTGCAAAACTACTTGAAGAGAAATATCTTAAGTAAAATGGAACCAACTTCAGGCAGGAGGATAATTTACTTTGAATGCCCCCCCCCAAAAAACAGACAGCTCCTCTAGTGTAAAGTTAAAATATTCAAGCCAAAAAAAAAAACCTTAAAGCTACAGTACTAGCTATTCTGCCCATCACTACAACACCAGGTTTTACACAAACACTAAACTCAGACAAGCCTAACAAACCATTTATTAATGAGACAAGCAAAAGGCCATTGGTTCTCACTGCCTGTCCTGTAGTTCCACTGCCCTGTATGCTGTGATGTTCTCCCTACTCTAACACCTAGTTTAACTCATGGGGCCTTTTATTTCTTTGGTTTCTTCACTTGGGACCAAGGGAAACAAGGGTCTTCAATTTCATCCTTAACTTGCAGTCACACCAGTCCTTTTTTTAAATCTCAATCAAGCAGAAACATTAAGTTTCACTTTAAAATCAACTGGTCTGTTTTCATAGTTGAAAAAGTATGCTTTCACTTGTCTGGTGTAATTTTCAGCCACCCCAGCCCTGCATAGACAAGACAGAAGACCTCTACTCTAAAATGTACCAGACAGCAGTACTCTAATCCAGGAAGTTATGCACGTTTGTTTAAAAATAAAGATCGACAAAAAGCTCCACTTCATCAAGCTGGCACAATAAGAAAATAGGCTCAACACTGAAGTCTGACCACTTACACAGCAGTTCAGGATAAGACTTGTGATCTGCCAAGAAATCTCTTGCTTCAAGTTCAAATAAGCCTTTTAGAAATTATGGTTTAAACTACTAGCCCACTTATGTTTTAATTAAAACATACATCACTCCTTTGGCCTCACTTAGGCTTACACACAACAGTGCAGCATTATAGCTGTCACAGGCACGGCATGTGGGTGTGGTGGTGTCCTTACCTGTGCAATGAAGACCACATGCTTGCCACTAAATTTTTTCTCCAACTCGCGCACAAGCCGCACCTGAATCTTCTGGAAGGACTTCAGCTGGGGCACAGGCACAAAGATGATGATGGCTTTCCTGCTACCACCAACCTCGATTTCCTGAAAGCATAAAGCCAACAAAAACTCAACCAGCTGCTCATAGGCATGAACAACAACCCTATACTCAGCATTAATTCCCCTTAAATTCTATTGTGCACTGCATGGTTTACCTCCCCAGTAACAGCCTGAAAGGCTCTGGGAAGACCTAGGAATATACAGGCCGCAGTCCTCACCAGCTCATAGCCGGGAACATGCATGCTATCCAACGTCGTGGAACGGGACTGTACGTCATGGCACTACTGTGCTACGCTCCCATACGCCACACAGACAGAGCCATATGAGAGCCATCTCACAGGGTGCCCACGTTGGTCATTTTCTATTCAATAGATTAAAACCCCAAACTCAAGTTTTGAAACTTAAAACATGTTTTGACAAAACCAAGACCATGCCCAACCTTTGCAGCTGTGATGTTGAGCTCCCTCAGCTGAGCCTTCAAGTCAGAGTTCATCTCCAGCTCAAGAAGAGCCTGTAACAAAGAACATTGAACAGAACTGATGCCAACATTTATTCAGCATAGCAGCCCTGGTACAGGAGCACTCCTGCCAGACACACTTTAGTGTTTCCTCTGCATCAACAATTTCAGGAATGGCTTGTTAATTAACTGTTCGTTTGAGTCAAACATGTTCGAGAACAGCCACCAAAGTATGCCTAGCAGACACACTCCAGGTCCAGGATGTACTGCAGTTATGAAGGCAGCAATAAAAACTCGTCTTACCTGGGAAATGCCAGACTCGAACTCATCTGGCTTTTCGCCGTTCGGCTTCACGATTTTCGCGCTGCTACTGAACATGGCCTATGTCTGAAACACAAGACGATGTCTACATGTAACATTCGTGGAACCAAGTGGGTTAACCCTACAGTAACGTCAAGCTACTTCTCGGCTAAGGAAGAATCTACCCTCACCAAACCTTTAGCTACATGCTTAGCAAACACCAAGCTTACAAGCTACAAGTCCCCTTGAGCAGAAATTAACATGCCACGTCTTGGCACGCTTTACTCCAGCGCTAAATTAAACATCAAGTTCTTCGAATAAACTAATAACGTCTCAATCTAAAGCTCCGGTAAGGAAGGCACTTTGCATGACACCATTAGCTAGCATCGCTAGCTAACAAATCAGGCACTTCATTAATAAGAACTTACAGCTAACTAACCTTAGTTTGGCAAAAAACCATCTAAATTACTTTAAAAACAGCCCTGCAGCGGCTTACCGCCTAATACACGCCATTTGTATGCAAAAGGCTGATGCAGGCCTGAGCCCTTCAGCCCGCTACTCGGTATAAAAGTAACCCACGTCGGCTAGCCATTTCAGAGTATCAAAAATATGCTTCTTTGACTTGCCATCCAGTGATACAAACACCCTTATCTAACGTATCCCTATATGCTTAAACACTATATCGCAAATAAACGCAATAAATCGCAAACTTTAAACATTTAACCACATTATCCCCCCAAGTGAACACATTCGAGTAACCTACCTCATTCAACGACGGCCTGGGAAGAGGCCGAAATCTCGCGAGAGGCCGGTAAAAGCGCGTCGCCGTGAGCATTATGGGAAAGCAGAAGAAATACTGTTTTAGTCAATAGAAGGCGCACTTTTATTTCTAGCCAACAAAAAGGCAGTTAGAAAATAAATACGATTCAGCTGAAAGCAGCTAAGAGGGTGTTGTGGGCAGCGCTCGAACTGTTTAATGACATTTACATTTCCAACGCCTTGATTTTATAACCATGGCGATCCACCTGCAAGAACTAGGAGCAACATATCAGAGAAAGTCAAGGACATCGTATAGGTTGTATAAACCTATTCGAACGCAGTTTAGAACAGAAAGGAGTTTGGACTAATTTTAACTGGGCATTACCAAAGAGGCTGGGATAACAATATATCAATATTTGATTAAGAAGTACCAAAAATATAAGTATACAAATATAACACAACATAAAAACGCAAAGGTCACATGCTGCATGAGGTAATGCTACTATATATCATGTATATATCGTGTAACAAAGACTGTTCATCATTGTGTTTTTTTTGCTTGTTTGTTGACTTTTTTTATTTTATATTTTGCAGTGCTTATACTAAAATTCTCTTTAAATGATTTGCAATTTTGTTCAATTTACGACTAATTTTATCCATTTTATGTATACATGCATATATACATACAGTAGGTATCCTTGCTTTCTCTGTAATAAAAAGAAACCTCACAGGTTTATAAACGTCAGAATCTTTAATATGTTGTTCATTTTTTGTCCACAAGTATCCAACGGGCAACAGCGATCAAGCATTAGAATGAAAGCAGGGGAAAAATCACAAATCCGTGCAGAGAAAGTGAAATAAATCTTTTCATTTTAAAAGTGCTCTTGCCGTCATTAACGGTATGGAAGGGGGGACACGCCAGACCACTGTGCTAAGGCGGTTTTGCATTGTGCCGGAAGGGGGCGCTAAGGCCGCGCAGATGCAAAGTGCCTAAAAGTAAACGAAGAAGGGTGCGTGGTTAGTTGCAGTGCTGCGAGTGCTAGAAACTCTTCTCAGCTTTAAAAGTGTGTGTTTATTCAGCTTTATGATCTACAGGGTCTTGGCATAAAGTTGTTCAGCTGAGCTGCTCTTCTACTGAGAGGTCTGTGTAATATCCGACTGCCCGCGGAGCTCATAACGTCGTTACCCTGCACGCCACTGGCCTGTGTTTACTCCGTGTAAGAGGTTAAATATGCAAGTTAACTAAACACGCCTGAGTAAAACTGCTTCGCTTTAGCTGGCGATGACTGTGGTGTGAGTGGGGGTTATGTTAAGACTGCCCACTTTGTGCAGTATTGTCCGCAGAGCCCTCTGCGTCAGCGCTGAAGAGATGGGGAAGAAGGGGAGTTTCTTTTACGCCGTGAGGAAGGGGCACAATCCCGGAGTATACCAGACATGGTGAGCATGGCAGGTGTTCAGCATTGCTCTGAACGTCAGGGAGCGACACCGCTTATTGTCTTTTCTGTCCGAGACTAAGGAACTTAATATCTTGGCTAAAAATCCGATGCCAGTAACGTTACTTTGTTTTCATGTGCTTTTAACACTAGCATGACTGAGATGTCAGTATCCTCAGGACATCACCCCTCCTTCTTGCCAGCAATTAGCAGGACTATAAGACAACCTTTATGTTAATTCACAGAGAAGCACTGAGGCAGCAGCTCTGTGGTGCATCCAGTAACTACTAGTAACATCGGTCTTTCTTTCCCTATCTCTGTAAATATATAATATACTGATTGTTGTTGTTGTTGTTGTAATATCTCCATATCATTATCATCAGTATATTTGATTTTCTACATATAAAAAAAAATATTATTATTAATTATTAAAAATAAAAACATGTTGGCCTGGCTTGTAACACAGGTTGCAGTTGTGACATTGTCTCCTTGAGACACGGCACAATTTAGTAGTAATGTATAACTGTATGCAGAAACGGTATTTATAATGAATTATATATATATATATATATATATATATATATATATATATATATATATTGTGTGTAAATAATGATAAAACAAATACATGCGGTGCAAAAACATTTTAATTTACTGTAGAAAATCAAATATACTGATGATAATGATATGGAGGTATTACAACAACAATCAACAATCAGTATATTGTATATTTATCTGTTTACAGAGATAGGGGGAGAAAGACAGATGTTGCTAGTAGTTACTGGATGCACCACAGAGCTGCTGCCTCAGTGCTTCTCTGTGATTTAACATAATAAAGGTTGTCTTATGGTCCTGCTAATTGCTGGCAAGAAGGAGGGGTGATGTCCTGAGGATCCTGAAATCTCAGTCATGCTAGTGTTAAGCAATGTTTGGTGGACTGAAATAACGTGACCTGCTGTCACTAAGCAGTCATTCTGTTTCTTATGGCTGTCTGTGACTATATGTATTTGAGAAGCAGATGGAGAAGGCAAAGGTTTCTATCCTTCACACTTGTATGCAGGGGTTGTTCAGCATTAAGACACATTTTTATTTCATAAAAATATATTTTTAAATTACAGCTAATAGTCAGAGACTATCCATTTACTTATTTTTCTGTTAAAATGGCCATGCAAGTTTTTTTTTTTTTGTCAGGAAATAAGCATAAAATAATTAACGTAAAATTACACACAAGTCTCAACAGCTAAATAAAACATCAAAATTTTCAGTATTTAGAATGTCCAGTATTTGCCTTTGTTACTTGCTTTTAGATCATCAAAGAAATCAGCTGGGATATTTTTCCACACCTCTGAAGTTCACTGTTCTCATTTTCTGCTTTTTGCAATCTAAGTAATCCCAAACACATTCAAGGATGCTGAGGTCTGGACTCTGGGCTGGTCAGTCCATTGTTCTGAGACCACTAAGCAGCTTCCTTATTTGATTTGTAAGTTTTCCTCTTTTTGTATATTTTCTTTTCTCATTGAGAGCTATACATCCTTTGTCTCACAGTGGAAGAATGTACAGAAACATCTGTGGATGCAAGAGTGGAGCTTGATTTTCTCCTCTCTCTCAAAGAAGATAGGTTTAAGAACAGTTTATCTGATGGTGGCAGTTTTTGGTTGTCTACCAGTCTTTGCAAGGTTGTTAGGAGTTCCGGTTTCTGTATGAATTTTCCAAAACTTCTATTTTATCATGCATTTTCACTCAAGTTTCCTCTTCCTTTTTGCAAGTAGATTATCTAGTATCTAACCTCCTCCTGAAAAGGATTAAATTGTATATAATGGCTGTTTTTACTGGTAATTGAATAAACGTAGGGTAGTCTCTGATTTTTGCACTGTATTGTATATTTTCATGAAAAGATCTTTTTTTTTTTTTTTTTTTTTTTTTTTTTTAAAGAAAAGTCAGGGTAGGGAGTATTGATCAGAGTCCATCTGCTCACCCTTACTGAACACACCTGGACATGACCATTTCTGCTCTCTGTCCTAAAGGGATGAATGCAAGCATCAAGTTGACAAGTTTCCATGTGCACAATATAAAAAGTTTGCCTCTGAAGTGGATGCGTGGGCTTTTGTAAGGAATGAAGCAACAGGATTACTTTTGACAACAGACAGTATGTGGGATATCTTCATTTACTTCTATTCCCTAAAACTATGCTTTCCTTTAAAAAATATTTTAGTTAATGGTGATGTTAATACTAATTGAGGCTTCTGTTTCTGTAGGTGATGTTCAGTTGCCTAAAAGTGTTCCAGTTGGAGCCAAAAGACCATGTGAGGATAACAAAGACGATGAAACAAATATGAAACGGTTTAAAGTATCTGAGGAGCCAACTCAACCTAAGGCCTCATCTGCTGCAGGCAGTACTGATGGGTTCACTCATATGGGTAATGGTCCCAGACTTCACCTGTCAGCAGCTGTTTGGCTGTATGAGTTTCCTTATAAATAACACTAGTGCAGCCAGTGTAAGTCTGTATTGTTTGTGATGGTTTTGTGTGTAGGTGATGCTGTGGTAGTGTATACAGATGGCTGTTGTTCAGGCAATGGGAGGAATGGAGCTCGTGCGGGAATCGGAGTATACTGGGGTCCTGATCACCCTCTGTGAGTATTGCATTTTAATTACATGCAGTAATAGGGACTTAAGGCATCAACAGCTGGAGGGAAGGTTACAGCGGCCAAAAATAAATTTGCGTTAGTGCCACAGCTGTCATAACTGAAGTCAGCAACTCAAGGAACATAACTTGCTCACCTGAAACTCGTTGAAGGAAAAGTGTTGTGATTTAGTTTGAATAAAATTCTAATACAACACACAGTAGAAATGTGAAACAGACTCTCTTAAACCTCAATTTAAATAGCACCTCTTAACCCCAAGGTTAAAACCAAGACTAATGTAAAGATAAAAGCGTTTGAAGAGAAAAAAAAGTTAGTTATAAGTCTAAATAGCAAGTTAACACACCTGCATATTTTAATAAACAACAACTGTTTATTTATGGGGGGAAAATCCAAAAATAAAATGTGGCCTGTGCAAAAGTTACAGCCTATTTTTTTAAATTATTTTTTACCCCAATATGTTAAATTTAGTAAAAAATAGAAATTGTGTGTTAAAATTGGCAGAAGAATGTCATATTTATGTTTGTTCCATGGAGAGGATGTGCTTGCTTACTTCCTTTCACATACAATATCATTAAAACATGTAACTTGACTTTTTACGTACAACTGTCTGTGCATCTTCCTTCTGGATTAAAAAGTTTCTTTCTAATAAATACCTAATAAACTAAGCATTGCCATATTGGAACTGTATAAAAGCTGTTTTTGGCCATGATATAGTGATTTTGCTGCTTTCTTTCAACAGTAATGTTGCTGAGAGGCTGCCAGGGAGACAGACGAACCAAAGAGCTGAGTTACAGGTAGGTTTGTGTGCATACAATTCCAGAAGCCTTGCAGGAAATTTTGGTCCTGTTGATACTTGGCATTGTGATTTTAATGTGCATGGATCTAGCTCTCCTGATCCTGAGGTAGTTGAGCACACAGTGTGATTGGATCTCTGTTCAAATGCAGTGTCGTTTGTCTACGTTAACAGTCTAAACTCACATGCATTCCACCCACACCTTTTAGTATTGTTCCTGCCTCTGCATCACATTGAGCAAGTACCCCTTCCCACACACTCCCATGAACAAACACATCCACTCAGTCAGCTCTCTCAAACTTTCACCATCACTTCGGTCATCGCGCACACAGATCTTTAAAGGACAGGAAAGTGTAAAACTGAAGTCATTTCACATAACAGACATGAAACGTCTGTGCTAACGACTGATTCAGCAGACTCATTTTGTTGATTTTAGCAGGCTCTCTGCAGGCAGGTTGTGCAATATTCTGTCCTCAGTTGAGCATGGTGGGCTTTTATTTGAGCTAAAGGCTCCAATAAATATACAGAGAAAGGCTTTGAGTTCAAGTCTTTTATGAAAGGAGGCAGCTTCTAAACTCTAATATCCAAAACAAATAAAATGTTAAAATATGTTAATTGAGTTAATATGAGCTTCCAATCTGTACAGTCTAGAGAGCTGCTATAGAATTCCAAATTCACCCCCACTAGCTTGATGCTAACATAACAGGTGTACCTTATCACCTGTTACATATAAATTGGCAATATCTTGGCAAGGTTAAGACGTTTAAAAAGAAATTCCAAGGTTTCTGCATTAAACATTGCTATGTGGTAATACTCACGTGCTTGGCTCATGCTACTGATTTTGGGACTGTATACGATCATTTGGCTTAAAAAGTCCTCTTTCTATATCGTGCTCTGCAGTACCTGTTGAGGAGCTCTTCACCACCATGCCAAGCCACAGCCCTAATCCTGCCCCCTCTCCTATGACAGCAAATGACAGCAGCAGTCATTAATATATAAAATCACCTCTGTCCTTTATGGAAGAGTAATTGAGAGAGTAAAACACATCATATTAAGACTGAAATAAGGTGTTGCTTTTATGCTCTTTACAGTGGCAGCATCACAGGGAACTGCATTAACTGGAAAATGAGCAAAATACACGCTAAAAAATGGTTCTTCAGTGGTTTTTAGTAATGAAAATGGTTCAGTATAGAAGTTCACAGAAGATTGTAACATTAGCAGAACGCTTTAAAAAAAGTCTATATGGATCCATCTACAGCACATTCTCCATCTGAAAAACCATGTAACAATGTAGATAACCCTTTAATCATGCAAATGGTTCTTTAAATGTTCATGGTTCTATATAGAACTAAGAACTAAAGACCTTTTTAACCTACTCTCTTTTTTCCCCCCTCTGTTATTTAAAAAAAAAAAAAGTGTATGACTCCTTTAAAATCAACACAGCAAGTATAGCACACAACTGCTCTGATCCAGCAACACACCAGCATAATTGAAAAATTACAAAAGGTGAAGTGAGTTCAATTAAACATGGTTGCAGTCACTACATTTTTAAAGGACAAGTGTTAAAGTGCTGTGTCTTGATTAGATGATGATCAGATCAGAGGGGTTGAATATTATTTCCAAGTGTAAAAAGGGCCTGTGTTAACCACGCTGCTTGTCTCACTGCTGTTCTGTTCTCCACTTGATGAACTGATCATTTTCTGTGTTTGATTCAGGCAGCCTGTAAGGCACTGGAGCAAGCCAGAGACATGAACATCAAAAAGCTTGTGCTCTACACAGACAGCAAGTTCACAATTAATGGTATGCACAGCCTGCTATCTGAGTTTATTCATAGTGAATTTGTAAGTTCTCATTTTTTAAAAATTAAATCTCACGTGACTGAGAGTTTGAGCATAAGGGGAAAGCCTATGGTATTCATTTATACAGAGTCAGTTTAGCTAATGTAACCCTTGTGTTTTGCTATACAAAAGGCATCACAAGTTGGGTGAAGAACTGGAAGATCAATGGCTGGAGGCTACGAACTGGTGGAGAAGTGGTCAATAAGGAGGACTTCCAAAAGCTTGACAAACTGAATGGAGAGCTTGAGGTTATATGGGTATGTTCCCTGATGTGGGATGTATTTATACGGTTTAGTCTGTGTCAAGGCATCTCAGCTTAGGCATGTAAATGAATTTTGCAAGCAAAAAAATGGGATTTCCATTTATGTATCTTCTTTAAAACAAAGGCATTACATTTAACAAAATCTCTCTTTTTAAATGTGTGGTAGTCACTGCCATATATAATCTCTACATTATTGAAAAGCCCTAAAGAAATCCGTTTAGACATAGTACACCAATGCTAAACTCTATTGTCCTTTGCTTTCAGATGCACATTGCAGGCCATGCTGGTTACAAAGGAAACGAAGAGGCAGACAGACTCTCCAGAGAAGGAGCAGCAAAGCCCGAGTGTTAGCTGAAGACTGCTGTGTTAATATTCATCTTTCTGAGGCAATTCAGTTCTGTGTTTGTGTTATTAGTCCATAATGGACAGTGAAACTGCACATTTTTTCAATCCTTGTCAAAGATTTAAGTTCCTCTTAACTTTTACTTATCAAAAATGTTGTAATAATATGTTTGTTTGGTTTTTATGTCAATAAAGAACTTGTATCCATGCTTCTGCAGGAATCGAAGGGTGGCTGTTTCTTTCATAGCGTCCACCCTTCTGTAATACCCTATTTTAACACGAGATGGCACCCCAGGTTATTCTACAGAATGGTGGTACTGAAATACTCTTTCATTATGAGGACCTATAATGTTTTTCTTTTATTTGCACTTTGGGAAATTTTGAATTTCTGAATTTTTGTAAGTCTACAGGCAAGTTATCCTGCTTTTTACTCCCATATTTCTCTCTTCTGTGATTATCATACCAATTATCAAAAGAAAAAGTAAACAATAGCATATTAGCCCATTGAATTGCACATGTATTTAAACTTACTTTATTCTTTGTTTTTGTGTTGAGATACTGAAATGATTCTTCTGTGTCCACAGTATGGGATACGAAATGTTTGAGGGAAACGGCTTTTACATCTGATTATTGGGTATGTTTGTATGATTAATTGTCAAATCCAGACATGACATGGCATGGTATGAATAGGACCATCATACATTGTTTATATTCTTTATAAATACTTATTGCAACCTACATATATTATCATGCATTGGCTTCATTTACCTAGAAAAGACAAGCCTCTCTGGGCAGCAGTTGCTGGTATGATGGTGTCCTCTGAGCTTCAGCTATTTATCTCCACTCTGTGGCCAGATGACTGTTCTCCCCAGCCCTCTGCAGTAAGCCTGTGTCTAGACAGTAGTGCTGCGTGTTGGTTAAAATACTGATAAGCTTCACAGCAGAGAGTGAGTGTGAGAACACATTCTACTTCTCAAGAAGAATGCAGGTGCGAGTTCCTGCCTCATGTCCTTGACATTGGAATATCAAGGCAGTAGCTCTGGGCCAGACAAAAGGTGTTTCTTACATATAGCATGGTTCAGCGTGCATCACCTCACAGAGACTCCCCTCAAATCCCTTCAGGTGTGACAAGAATAGTTGACATTTTCAAAGTTAACCTGTTCATTTTAAATACAGAGACACCTTAGACCACAAACTTGGCTGACATGTAAAGAGTTCAAATTTTTTTTATTTGTTAATTTCTTCAGAAATCGCAGTCAACATTCCAGGTCATCCCCAAGATGTTCAGTGGGGTTGAGGTCAGGGCTATGTGCAGGCCACTGGAGATGCTCCACACCAAGGCCATCAGATCATATCTTTATGGACCGTGCTTTGTACACTGGGGCACAGTCATGCTGCAGTAGGAAAGGGTCTTCCCCAAGCTGTTGCAACAAAGTTGGAAGCATGTAGTTGTCTAAAATGTCTTTGTAAACTGTATGATTAACATTTCCCTCCTAACATTAGCAAATCTAAGGGACCCATACCCTGAAAAACAGGCCCAGACCATTATCCGTCCTTCACTAAACTTGCCTGATAGTGAAGTGTGATTCATCATTCCAAAGAAAACGTTTTCACTGCTGCAGAGTCCAGTGGTTGTGTGCTTTACATTATATTACATTATGATGGTTGCCATTGTGCATATACTAATCTTAGGTTAGTGTGCAGTTGCTTGGCCATATCAAGCCATTTTATGAACCTCCAAATATACAGGTCTTGAGCTGATTTTGCTTTCAGGATCAGCTTGTAACTGTATTGAGTGATGCAACACAGGATAGGCCATTGTTACACATGTGGTTCAGTACCGGCAGCCCTGCTCTGAGTTTACGTGGTCTACTGGTTCGAGGCTGAACTGTTGTTGCTCCTAGATACTTCCAATTTTGCAATGATCAGTGCACTCAGTGGACCTGGGTGGGTCTAGGAGGGCAGAACTTTCACAAATTGATTGGTGGAAAAGGTGGCATCCTATGACAGTGCCACTTTTAAAGTCACTGAGCTCTTCAGATAGCCCAGTCAAATGCAGCGTTTGATTGCTTGGCTTTATACACTCTTTAGTAATGGGTGTGGCTGAAGCACCTGAATGCAGTAATTAGGAGAAAAGTCCACATACTTTTACTGATAGAATGTATTTTGTATACCAAATGATCTTTGAAATAGTTACTATAAGTAACATAAGTTACTATAGCTATATGGTAGAGTATGATACACACAAGATTTTCAATACAGCAATAAGGAGTGGAAGAAAATATGTGTTATGATAATATGTTGCAACTTTTAGCTTTTAGATTACTCAACATCATAAAAGTAGGATATTTGAAACAACAGTTGTGCATTATGGTGTCCAAGTCTAATGTTCCAGCCACAAGCTAACATGCTAGTGCTGATACAATACAATACAATACAATTGCTGTTATCTCACAGCAAGGAGGGCCTAGGATCAATTCCCCAGGCTGGTGACCAGGGTGCTTTCTGTGTGGAGATTGCATGGTCTCCCCATGTCTGTGTACAGTTCCAATTGTTAATACTAAATTGGTTCTAGGTGTGTGTGTGTGTGTGTGTGCGCCCTGTGATGGCCTGGCAACCTGTCCAGTGTTTTCTGCCTTCCACCAAGTGACCGATGATATAGGCTCCAGCACCTCCCCTCCAACCCAGGAGGTTAAATGGGTTAGATGATGGATAAATAACATAACATGCAACCAAATTTATAGTCTTTAACTTTCAACATGGAATTTAAGATAAAAATGGATAATTTCACTTCCAGTTTTAACACATATGATTTCAACTTCAAACATTCTTGTTACACTATCAGTTTAATTTCCTCATACTACATTAAACACACCACAACAGAAACTCTGCAGACTAGAGCTGAGAGAGTTGCATTCGAAATCTCAAATGTATATTTTAAACACTTTGCCATAATTAGTTAAAACCGGAGTATATGAAAAGTACTCAAACTAGGTTATGTGACGTTCTGGGTGTCACACTGCTAGAAGAAAAAAACTTGCAGCCATACCGAAGGCTGAATTTTGTCTGTTTTTTTTCTCTTTTCCATTTTTATAGATAACAGCATCTCATACACTGTCAGAAATCACATACGCAAGTCTTTTAAGATTGCTTAAAAACTTTTTGGGGTAAAAGCTTCCATTACATGCTGACTCATCCATACAAAACTAAAGGAAAAAAATTCAGACACAAACACATGTTTTGGCTTTATTTGGAGTAAGGAGATAATTGTCTAAATTAGATTTCTCACTGAACTATCACTTTAAGTTAGTTCACACTCACTTGAATGTTGTGCTATGTAAACCATAATAAAGTGAAATGGTGGCTGGCAAGTCAATTTTGGATGCAACATTTCTTAATAATCTAGAAATTTCATAATTCAAGTCCAAATAAAAAATATTTTTTGAGCATGCTTGAGGGTTTGATCAGAGGGTACTATGCAACCTTAAAATGCACTTTTCTTCTAGTATTTGGTGAATAGGACTACTGGTTTCAGGCACACCAATGTGGTGCATTTATTTTAGGGGTGGGCATTGTGTCAAAATACAGAGTGATTCGAAAAGCCTGATTGAAAAGTCTGATTTTTTTTTACATAATAAACTTTATGTTCACCATTTACAATTTACTGCATTGTTCTGTAATGATTTACAAGTGAAATAAAGTTTATTATGTAATTTTACAAGTGCTCAATATGATCTGCTCCAGCTGTATGGACAACATCAACGCCATAGTCAAATTCATCCCCTACTAGATTGAGCATGTCAGGCGTCACTGCACTCACAGCAATTTTGGAAATCACCCAGTGTTGTTGGGAGTGGTGGCACATAAACAGAATCCTTAACGTACCCCCACATAAAAAGTCACACTGCATGAGATCTGGTGATGCTGGTGACCTTTTCCTTGGAACTGTTGGTACCAGTGACGAAAGCTCTGAGCTGTTGGAGGTTCACTGCCATACTGACAGTCAGAAACTTGATGTATGATGTTTAGTTTTTCTGAGATTTTTAAGATCCTGTAGCGCCACATATAAGGAATAACAGTACTGACGATATCTACGATATGCTTATAGGAAAGCATATTTTAACATAATTTATCTTGATCATGATAAAATATCATGTTGCCCACCCTTAACTGATTTATTTCATTACTAATTTTGATAAATACCTGATGTCATTATTTGCCATCGATTTGCATAAAGTTAAATAAAACTTAAATTAAAAAGTAATAGTACGATATTTAAAAAATACTTTTACTTTAAGTAGAAATGTGCTTTTTCAGCTTTAGTAGGCTCTGACATCAGCCAGCCCCAACATGAGGCAGACTTCGCCCACCAGCCCGACCCCCACCCCAGCCATACACACACACCTGAGGGCTGTTCTGACACGCTTACAGAAGTAAACTGCTTGCACAACGCGTGCGTTTATGAAAGGAGCCGTTTGATAGTCCGACACGTCGCAGTAATTTGTCGAGGAGGGAGGAGGGAGCGCGTGCGCGCTCACGCACACCCTTCGTCATTACCGCACATCTGGTCTCTCCGCTGTCTTCAAACGCAGCTGACTCGGCTCCACAAATCGTGGAGGACGGCGTGGCGGGAATCTCCCGCTAACGAATCCGGCGCGCGGCCCCTTTGTGGCGGGAACATCAATGGCGGAGCCGGCGCGAGGAGTCACAATCAAACGGGCCCGTTGCTATGGGAGCCAGGCGCACGCCTCGTCACCTAGCAGACATCTGTTTCCATGACAGCTGTTTGGAGCGGGATGAGCCTTAACTAACTCCCTGCCTCAGAACTCGCCCGACTGTGATACCTCGAGCAGGAGGAGCAAAAACGAGGAGGCGGGAGAGAAGAAGACTGTGTCAGGAAGGCTGCTTTGTTTGGTGGCGCTAATGTAAAGAGAGCAGTTTGGAAGGGCGTGCGTGCGTGTGTGTGTGTGTGTGTGTGTGTGTGTGTGTGAAGGATCAGAGCACGCGGAATGAAGGTGAGATGAGAGGAGTGAGCACGGGTGTAGAAGTGATCTTAGTCAGATGAAGTGTGGGGGAGATGTTTCAGTGGAGTGGGAAGTAATGCAGACATTGCTGTGCTGAAAACAGGCAGCGAACTAACTCACTGAGTTCCCAACGCAGCTCCAGAACTAAAGCAGTGCCTTAGAAATGGACGTGGTGGTAAGCTTGCTCTGCAGCTACACTCACAGAATTAACCAACAGGGCTGTTGGACTCACAAACTGGAAATGTGTCAACATTAAATAAGTCTATTGTGTTGTCTTTAAGTGACTGGTTTACATATAATGGACAAAAATAAAGGGCCTCATTCACCAACCGCTTCTTTCTTTAAGAAGAAATTTCTTCTTCCATGGTTCACACTTGTTTAAGTGATTCAATCTGACCCGCATGCAGATTACGTGTTGTAGCTTAACATATTGGGGAGAGAAAGTATAAAATTTGAAAGTGTAAACTGTCACTTAGGCCACATTTTATTTTTTTGTGTTTTTTTTTTCTCTAATGTTAAATTTAGTAAATAAACCGTAACGGTGCATTAAAATGTGCAGAATGTGTGTTCTCCATAGTGAATGTCTTAATTTAAAAAATCAACAAAACCTATCATTTCACAAGGGGTGCCCAAATGTTTCCATAGGAGTATGTTGTATCTTGAGACCATTAGTAACTGCCTGTCCCACAAAGACATGCATATCTACACACTCAGATAAAGACTCAATCTGAGGGTGCAATTTGTAAAGCACTGATCTGATATACCTGACTGGCATCAGCGCCGAGTTGGCATTAGTGGTTGGTATAGTGTAGTGGGTAACACCTCTGCCTTCTCTTCTGTAGACTGGGGTTCAATCCTTTGCTTGAACAAGCACCCTACACTATACCAATAAGAGTCCTTGGGCAAGACTCCTAACACTACCTGTGTATACTGATCAAACTGACAATACTGATATTAATAAACTAACTGAATATCAGTCAGAAATGAGAGATCAGATTTAGTACTGTTTCTAGGCATGGTCATTATTTTATAAACCTTCTTAACCAATGTCATTCAAAATTTGCACAATTCTATGAGAGAATGTTGTGTGACAAAACATAACATATATGACTTTTTCATTAACCTCTATTACTTTTTTCAGAATTTTCAATAATGAGCAGAAAAGGTCAAGATGGCAGCATAGAAGCAAATAGTAATTATCTCCCACTGCATTACTGCATATTTATGATGGAATACAAGTACCTTAACAGAGCACTGGTACTGGATCGATCTTCAGTGTTTGCTCACATCGAGGTCTTAAAAATACTGCCTGACACCGAACACCAATCCCGTACTGGTGAATTGCTGTCAGGATCTCAAACTTTTCAAACCAGGCCTGGCGAACGGTAAGGATGGTCTGAAGAGTGATTGTCCCACTGGCCCTCCAGCATGCAGTTAATAACATGGTTCGAGCTGCTGTTTTCCCCCACTCTTCCTGTAGTGTATGTTGCTGTGCTTTGGTCTTGGTTTGGCCTGTCTGGCTTACAGATGGTTGTGAGGGGAGTTAAACTCATGGAGGGGGACCAATAAGGTGAGGATTGGCACTGTGGCATTTTGCTGTGTTCTCTCTCTCTCTCTCTCTCTCTCTCTCTCTCTCTCTCTCTCTCTCTCTCTCTCTTCCCCACATCCACCCTCTCATGCTCTCAGTACACCTGTTCAGCAGTGCTCCTATAAACACACACCTCCGTATTCAGAACAACAAAAGCGCATTGTTTGCACAGTAACAATTGTTGAGATCTTTTTTTCTCGATGTACAGGTCTTGCCTTATTAGAGGTAATATAATGACTTGAATAAAGAGAAAAATGGCCAAAAATGAAATGTAACTGTTATAATTCTAAGAAAGAATTTGATGATATCACTGCTGTTGTTACAAAACCTCTCTAAAAGTCTGCAAAAACTTCTATTTCTATTCATTCTTCACAAAATGTTCATAATTTCATGCAAAGATCATTCTACTGGATTAGTTAAAAAAAAAAAAACTATTAAGAAAAACTAATAATTTAGGCCTTTGATATTTACAAGCATTGTTTTATGATCTGTTTGAACCCAAGGCATTAACTGAAAACTAATATACAAAATCTATATTTATAGGGTATGTTCTATTAGGTGGTGGCTGTCCCAAACCCTAACTCCTACTGTTCTGGCATTAACTGTTTTTTGTCTAGCTGTGACAAAATAATGTTTTTCCCTGTTTAATTTTACCATCCAAAGATGTTTTCTTCACTGGTTGAGTTCCTCTGCCTCATTCTCCTCATGATGTCAGATAGCCATTTTGTTTTTCCTTTTTGTGCAGCCATGAGCCATGCAACACACCACGGCTAAATTTTATGTGTCAGGATGCATTATTAACTAAAGTGTACAAACAGTGGCCGCTGTCATCACACACTAGCCAGTGGTAAGTAAACAATATGGCAGCAGTGAACACTACCTATTGTGAAGCAAACACACTGAGCTGTGATCATTCTAGCTAATTTGTGAATTGCAGTAAAAGACAGATTTTATATGCTGAACTTAAGTGCAGCGCTTCAATATTGAAAGAGAGTGTAACCTTGTTCTTGTTCAGTACACAAACCTGGCTGCGGTTGGTGTGTACAATGAAGACGTTGTGTCCTTGACCCGAATCGTGCAGATGGCCAGGTTATGAGTTGCCACTTGAGCATGAGCATTCGGTAGAGTGTGTGCAGTGTCGTGTGGCCTCCAGGCTGCCTCACACTGTTTGCGACTCACTCATCAAGCCGCCAGAGAGCTGAGTTGAACCCTGCGGCTGGAGATTCATCCTCCTAATACTGAGGAAGACACTGTATGCGTGTGTGAGAGAGAGAAATACAGAAAAAGAGAAAAGAGCCCATTATCATTCCACATGTGTTAGGGATATCCTTGGTTCCTAATCTAAGATTTGCTGGTAGCTTCATAAACCTGTTAATGGAACATCTCATTCACTGAGATGGTCTTCATGGGGATGAAAACAAAATGAATACAGTGAAAGACTGTTTCAAATGTCAAATAGTGCTTCGTCAAGGCCATTAGAGGAAACTAGGACCAGATTAAGAATATGACAAAAAAGAGCTAAAACTAGCTTATAGGAAGAAATTATTAATTCTGTGTGAAGATGTTGTTTGTATTCAATGATAGTGAAAGCTTCTGACTGTTTGTTCTCCCAGGAGGGGATCAAGGTGTAACTATCGTCTTCCCAGTAGGAGCCACTGTTGTGCATGAACCTACAGAGAGGGACAGAAATGGAGAGCATGCAAAGACCATGAATTGTATGTCTTTATGAGGACAGCTATGAATGCATTTACATTTTTCTAATTACATAATTATTTCAGGAATCCTAAGGCATGTAGATCTTTCAAGAGTTTGAAAGCATCTATATTTTCCAAGATTGCAAAAGCAAATTTTTCAAGATTCTAAAGCTATTTAGACTTCAGGATTCCAAAAACATATGAAATTTTCAATATTCTGGAAGCATACATGTTTATCAGGATTCTAAAAGTCATTAGACTTTTGAAAATTCCAAAAGCATATAGACCATTTAAAATTCTGGAAGCATACCACACATTTATCAAGATTCCAAAAGTATTCAGACATTTCAAAATTCCAAAAGTATGTAGACTTTGTAAGATTCTAGAAGCATACACGTTTATTAAAATTCCAAAAGTATTCAGACTTTTCAAAATTCCAAAAGCATATAGACTTTTCAAAATTCCAAAAGCATATAGAATTTTTAAGATTTCAGAAGCATACATGTTTATGAAGATTCCAAAAGTCTTCAGACTTTTCAAAATTCCAAAAGCATGTAGACTATTTAAGATTCCAGAAGCTTACACGTTCTCAAGATTCCAAAAGTATTCAGACTTTTCAAAATTCCAAAAGCATATAGACTTTTCAAGATTCTTTTGAAGATTCAAAAAGCATATTAGCTTTCCGAGATTCCTAAGGCATATATATATTTTTCAAAATTCCAAACGTGTATTAACTTTAAAGATTAAAGTTTTTGGAACACACACACAGCTAAAAGTATTGAGTAAGATACACAGGTACGAAAAGAAAGGTGAGCAGACATGAAGTCGTGAGGTCGGCAAAGGCCACTTTCTACTCTAACTACTGTCTGACCAGCAGGAGCCATTATCCTGCAGAGAGGCCAGTGGTCAGCTGGCAAGCTCTCAGCTGCCCTTGACCATGAATCTATGGAGATCGAGAATGAGAGAGAGAGAGATGGAGAGCAAGTGAGGACAAGGTGAAGAACAAATGGTACCATTAAAGGAAGCAGCTGCTTGCAGGAGCTGGTGCTGCCTGGTCTGACCCTGCCATCCGTAATGATGACAAGGTCAGCGGGGCAGCGTCGCTATTCGCCACTCCATACAGCTCCCCCATCCATCAGTCCCCTGCTCCTCTAATTATGCAGCCAGCTTCAAACCAGGCGTGAGATATCATTACCCTGATGGGAGAGGCCCCCTCCATCTCAGGATCAGTGGTCTGCCTGGCAGGGGATGCTAGCAGGAACGCTGAGCTGGATCCACTCACTTCTGTATATTAACCTTCCACTCCCTCCTTACCATCTTCAGCGAGGAAGGCAATGAAGCTGATCATGATGAGAACAGAAGAGAGAGAGTCAGGGGGGCATCCTGCACTGAGCTGCACAGGCTCAGTTTTAGGGCCCATAACATGAAAAAAAACCTGAATTTTCTGTTCTTTTTTGAAATGCAAGAGTTTGACGTATTATGTAAACATCCAAGTGAATATTAAAGTTTTTACCAATTAGCCCTCATTCATTGTAACATCATGCCATGACACAAATGGCAGTGGTCCATTCTACAAGTAAAGATCAAAGGGTTAAAATTTCAGTAATTTTATACATAACTTAATTCAACCATACATCCTGAACTCCTACAGTTTGAACCCTACCGACATCCCCTCACTGCAGCACAGCTTGTTCTGTGCAGGCCATATGGAGCAGCAGCCCTGCTGGGAAGTGACAGTGGGACGTTTTAACAAGAAAATGTTAAACTGAAATTGCAGCATTGTCAAGAAATGTGAATAAAAGCACAATTCCTTTAGCAAGAAGTTCACTTTGCCTGACCAAGTTAGTAGCTTAGCTTAGTTTTGTGTATTTGGTGTATTTGAATTTGACACATTGTACAGGAGAAAGGTGAATATATGAAAGGCTGCTTTCTGCTACTAAAGTAGTGCAACATGCTACTTTGCAGACCACAGGCTATGTGCCTGTACATGGCTTGATTCCAAAAGCATATATGGGTCCTTCAAGATTCGCAAGTATAGAGTAGAACTAAATTTTTAGGTAAAATAACATAATCCTTTGCAGTAAAATAAAGCTCACACAGTTTTCACAATAAAAGTTCTTTAACACCAGAGTTAATATAGAACTGCTAATTCACCCTTTAACTCTGAAGGTTGGCGTGCAGACTGCTGGTCACCATAGCAAAACACACAGTCTCACCTATCTAGAAGCAAACGAAAAGGCAAAGAGAAAGGTTTTAAGACAAACATCGATAATTTGTCAAATAGACTTTTGAATTTATAATCACTCCAGTTGGTTTCCTGATACATTTAATCTGCAATAAGAAACAGTCAAACACTAAGTCAGCTTCTTGTTCACCAGTTTCTCATTTGAATTTTCCTGTTCTACCTTAAATGGCGCAGTAGTACATTCTGGCAGCTCTGGGACTACAGTTACTAGCTGCATTTCATAAAACTGTAGTGGTTACAGCTGTTAGCTACAAAAAATAACACGCTACTTAGCTACTCCACCATCCCTGCACATGCTCTGCACATGTACTCATTTTCACATGTGTGGAGTCTGTCATACAGCTCTACAAAATCACACACAGGTATGTACAACAGCTTACACTGCTAAAGGAACAAAAGAAAGGCAGAAGTACAAAAGGCTGGGAAGAAAATGAGATTGGATAAAGCAAGAGACCAAACCAGAGTGAACATCAGTGTGGCTTTCCAATAGTGGCAAAACCTGAGAGAGCTGAAAGGCCTTGAAAGTGATGCCAAAGTTGCTGTTTTTCTGTTGGACAGGTAATTATCTGGTTTGTTTTGTTTATGGGGGAATTTGTTATTTTTCTGGATTATGTAGGCCATGCACATTCATGTGTTTTGGGCAGTGGCTTTTGTAGGAGGGCTGAATGTCAGGGATGGAATTTTTTCAGATGGAATTTTTCAAAAACTAGCTTTTTGGTTCCTACAAAATCACCTACTCCACTTTACTTTAACTGATTTATAGTGATATTGTTTTTTGTTTTTAGGTAAAAAAAATCAGTGACAAAAAATATTGACTGAAAAATGCTGTTTGCATAAGAATTCAACACCAGTGCTTTGAAATTACCCAGATATTGCCCTAATGAGGCAACCAACAGTGAATCATTAATCACTTTTTCTGGATAAAACATCCCCTTAAATCTAGTGCTATTGGTCACTGTGAATCTGAAGGAAAGCTGTAGAAATGAAGACCAAACATAATTTTAAGGAAAATAGAGATAAAGCAACAGATATGCATAGGACAGGAAAAGGCAACAAAATAATATCCAGGAGTTTATGTATCACAGTGAGCACTGTGAGGATCAACTGTGAAGAGTGTCAAAGCAAGAAGAGGACTTAGAGAGTCCAAATAATCACTTAAAAGGAGCTACAGCATTTAGTGGCTGAGACTGGAGTGAAGGTACACCAGAGTTCTGCATAAATCTGGCCTGTATGTAAAGGTGGCTAGAAAGATGCCATTACCAAAGCCAGAAAGCACCAGATTGACCCAGCTAAAATATGAGAAAGTTTTATGGTCAGATCAGCCAAAAATGGTGCTTTCTGACCAAAAGGCACACCTTAACACTGCTCATTCCTCAACAAACATCATTTTGGTAGTGAAGTATGGGGGTGGCAGCATCAACAACAACTCGTATTGCAGCAAAAGGTGGTTCTATCAAGTACTAGTCTAAAAGGGTTGAGTACTAATCCAAGCATTTGGATGCATTCAAACCCTTGAATTCATCACAGTTATGTTATGTGTGGTTATGTAAAATGTTTAAAAAAGAGAGAAATAAAAAATATAGAATATATTCCTTTAAATCTTTGAACCAAAAAAATAAAACATTCATGCCAGCAGAGTGCTGAAACTCGAATAACTCGGCTCTTACTGAGGGAGAAACAGCAGCATGAAGTTTCATCTCTTAGTGATGCTCATCTTTGAAGCAAGTTGATTTTGTTAGCAAAAATAACGCTGAGTTGCATTTAGACGTCAAATTGTGCTAATGGTCCTCCCCTGGCACTTGAAGGGCTTTCAAAAATAAAATCATAATTGCCACAATCAACTTGTGAACCTGACTAGCCTCCAAGCCCAAGGCTTCCAGTCCACACTGACAGAGACCCACATTTAATCTTAATGAGAGCAAGATACAGGGAGAGACACTGCAGGGTGCTGGGGCCTGCCGAGAATCAGTGCATTAGCGGATAGAGAAAGAGAGAGAGAGGAAGGAAAAATACATGAATGAGATAAAGCCGAGGATGAGGTAGAGAGGTGTGTGTGTGTGAAAATGTAGGAGACTGCAGGGTTTGTAAGGAACCTTCAATCTTCATTTTGGTGATTAACAAAGAGAAGTGAGGACAAAGAACAAAGAACAGGATAGACAGAACAGAGGAATGTGCACCATGTGTCCAGAATTATCTTAACACCCTTTCTAATTAGTGAATTAATCCACTGTATGGTTCATGCATTACTGACACAGGTGTTCAACTGCGTACTCACATCTCTATAGAAAATCGGCAATAGAATGGGGCTGTACATGAGTCACCATGCCCAGTGCGTGAGCAAGAGGGGTATAAAGTCTTCTTGTCACATTCTTCATAACTTTCATATTTCATAAGCTAAGCAGTTTCTGAATGATTTGCCTTACAATTTGGTCATGTAAATTCAGATGAAAAAAACTAAATATACCCTGGAGAATAAGAGGTTAAGTTTACTCAGGGTCAACTTAAGTTCATGCAGATATGCCACCCTTGGGATGATATTTACCGTTATAATTTGCAGGCATTCAGCAGTTCGGCAGGCACTTAAGTTGGCAAAGTAACTTTCCGTTACACTGTCCATGTGTTGCAGATAAATGTGACTTTTCTTAGTACTGTATTTATAATTATTATTGCAACCAAACCTGTAATCATAAAGAGCAGATCATTGCAGAATGAAAAAAGTGAGTGCACATGCTGCAGAAATAACATTACCTAGAAAGTACATTTCACAAAATATGAGGAGCAATAGCCCTGCGTTCTCCCCTAAAAACTCACAAATGCATTTTACACATTCTGCCATTACGATTTTGATGTTAGCTACCAAGGAGCTTCAGGTCATGATGTAGATTTTTTCATAATGTAATTTTTTCATTACTATGTTTTTTCATTAAACAAGTTCTCCTGAAAAATATATGATTATACTGTTTTCTTTATAACTAACTGATATGTTGAATAACTAAACTTGATGAAATGCTGGTGAGTGTGGAAATGACCATGTTATGACAAAGTTTGTTATTTAGAGGATCCACTATAGATGCTTTGTAAATGCTCAGTCTGTTTAAAAGTAACATTCAACTAAATACCTATTAAATGCAACTGAACTATAAGTTCAGTCTGAAAGAGTTTATTTAATCTAGTGGTGGACAAAGTACACAAATCATGTACTTGAGTTAAAGTAGAGATACCCAAGGTAAAATATTACCCCAAAAAAAGTAGACGTTCCTCCCTTTAGACCACCACTTGAGTAAAAATACATATAAAAAATACATATAACACATAAACAAATAAAAGATATTTGCCCTCAAATGTGCTTAAGTATTAAAAGTAAAAGAACGAAAAGCTTAATTATGACTAATGTCCTATTATCGTTTTTGTAAGAAGTCTCATGAGCTCATTTTAGGTGAAAATATTCCAGTGTCACTCTTGATAAACTGTAGGCAAACAATTTCCATTAGGTAGAACCAAGTGGCTCTGAAATAACTTTTTGCAAACAAGTATTTTTCCATTTAAGATTCATTTAAGTTTCAGTTTAATAAAAACTTAATTTAAATAGGTTGACAAATGAGTTTTCCTTTACTATATTGCATCTGTAGGTATTAGCAAAAACTAATTTACTATAAAATGAAAGTGTTTGTATAAATTCAGAAAAAAGACTCGCCAGTCACAACTACTTATGTGTACATATTTCTATATTGTGGTCTATTTACACAAAGTTAGGTTAGTTCATCATTTATGTTGAATAGACACTCCCAAAATCTTACTCTGCTGCACTGATGTTGAACCGTGTGCTTGCACTGGGTCAGTATGACCAACAGGTCAAGACAAGCTCAAAACAAAGTGCGAGCTGTGCCCTGATTGGTGTTCAGTAAAGTAAAGTACAGATACATGATAAAAACTACTTATATAATTAAGTTACAATTACATTTTACTTAGTTACTGTCCATCACTGATTAAATCTATCCCGAACTTTAAACCTACCCTAACCCTAACCTCAAGGCTAAACCTATATCTACTCCTAACCTTAACCACACTCAACGGAACATCACCAGAAAGTTTGTTAATTACTTAAGTATCTGTAGAGCATCTATAGGGGACCACCCAAAGAAAGTGTAAAGTGTAAAACTTTACAAATATTTACATACATAAATTTCAAACATCAAAGGAAGTTCAGTTTTACATAATATGTGCATTTACCAATATAAAAGGAGCCAAGTCTCAACAGAAGAGGCGAGGAATGACCTGAGAGACAGACTGCTGAATGGTCTAATGTTCATGTTGGAATCATTTGGCTGACAAAAGCTAAATGTTATGGAGTCCATAATAAATAGCTGCAGCAGTGCCCCCTGTCTGCTGTGTGAGGAATGTTTTCGGGTACTAAAACTAAATCCTCTCTCTCTCTCTCTCTCTCTCTCTCTCTCTCTCTCTCTCTCTCTCTCTCTCTCTCTCTCTCTCTCTCTCTCTCTCTCTCTGTTCCTCCCTAGCAGTCAATATCCCTCTGTACTGACAGGGCATATATGAAGGCTCTGCTTGGATAGCGCGCTCTGGCTGTGAGGATTCAGACACAGCGAGTAGCCGGGGCACGCTGCAGCTCATCAGCAAACAGCCGGGCCAGCCTTCAACTTAATTAGTCTCCCCCGAGATCCACCACTGACGGCTTCAGCCCAAAGGGGTGTGTGTTTGTGTGTGTATGTGAGCTTGTATTAGAGCGAGTGTGCAGGGGTCTCCGCAGTCGGTATCAACCGTGAAGGAATGTCCCTTTTCTGTTGACTGGGTGCAGTCGTGTTTTCAGAGGGCTGCAGAGAGAGAGGTGGAGAGCGAAAGTGAGAGAGAGACAGACGGAGAGAGAAAGAGAGAGAGGCTGCTCTCAGCCCACGTCTGGTTGCGCCGCGGGGGTGCAATCTCTCCCTCTCATACTCACTCACTCTTTCTCTTTCTATCTCTCTCTTTTTCTATCACATCTCTGCTTCTCCCTCACTCTGTTCTCTTTATCTTTTTTCTTTATCGCTATTCTCTTTCTTATGTCGCGCTCTCTCCTTCACCCACTCTCTCTGCCCTTCTCTCTCATGTCTTTCTCTGTACCTCTCTTTATCTCTGCTTTTCTGTCCATCTTTCTCTTTTCTCTCTCTCGCTCTCTCTCTCTCTCTATCTCTCTCCTTTATTCTCTCTCTCATTCTCTTTTTTCTCTTTATTTCTTTCTTTATTCTGTATCTCTGCTTTTCTGTCTCTCTCTCCCTCTCCTTTTTACTCTCTCCTTCTTTCCTCCTCCTTTCTCTTTACCTGTCATTATCCTCTCTCTGCTTTTCTCTCTATCCCTCTATTTTTTCTTTTCTTCTCTCTTTACATCCTTCTCTCTTTTTCTCCTTTCTCTTTATGTTTCTTTATTGTCTCTCTGCTTTTTCTCTCCTGCTTTTCTTCTCTGTCTCCTCTCTCTCTCTCTCTCTCTCTCTATCTCTCTCTGTCTCTCTCTCTCTCCCTCTCTCTCTCTCTCTATCTCTCTCTCTCTCTGTCTCTCTCTCTCTGGGAGATGAGTCAGAGCGGGTGAAGGTTTGTTGTGCCTCATTTTCTGTCTCGTTGGAGCATGGCCTTCTGGAGCGCAGCTCCCCTCAGTGTGCGCACACACACCACAATAGCACGGCTCGTTTCAAAATGGAGCAGCAGAGGAGTGGAGGAGCGAGGCAGGAGACTGATTCACCAGCAGCCGCTGACACATATCTAGAAATCTGAGTGGGTCGGAAACACCAGAATGAAACGTGCCTTTGTGAGTTCATCCCCATTTACACAAGCATAAATCATCTGTGCTGCTGTGGGTACACAGTAGATGTGTGTCCAGGTTTGTTACTGCTGGACGGTATATCATCTATCGCAGTGTACCGGTATTCATGTCAAACAACAGCTCTACAGTATTAATATACTGCCATATGCAAAAGTTTGGATGTCCACAGTCAAATTATGTTATGTTCTTTTTTTAAGTGAAAGTAAGTTCACACACACTTCTGTACATTGTAATGCATATTGAAAAAAACACTGATGTGTGTTATGGCACAATACACAAATCTGTTATGGCATACATTATGTATATATATATATATATATATATATATATATATATATATATACATATATATATATATATATACATATATACATATATATATATATATGATAGAGAGAGCGAGAGAGAGAGAGAGAAAGATAGATAGCTAGCTAGATAGCTAGCTAGCTAGATATACTGTGTGTGTGTGTGTGGGTGTGTGTGTGTGTGTGTGTGTGTGTGTGTCTGTGTGTGTGTATGTATCTCTATTTTTGTCTTTGAACTGAACGTTGTGCTTTACGTTGAACCATGATCAATATACTAACAGAAATGACCCCAAATTACATTAAAAAGTCTGGTTCCATTGATTTACATTAAAAGTAGTGTAGGTTTTTTCCTTCTCCTGTAAAGTTCTTAAATATATATATATATATATAGCACACTCGTTGATTCTTTTTGTTTCATAAAAACCTAGTTTGCTTCCTTGAACTATCCGTAGTTATACATACCATTGCTATAACTTCATTACTGTAGTCCTCTCAATCAAATACAAATTTTAATTTTTGAGTTCCGGTGATGGCTCTCTTGATAAATGTTATTTCCACTTACTGCAATCCTGTGAATTTGTTTATCACTGATGTATCTCAAGTCTACTCAATACACATCAGTGAAATTATAGCATAAGCGAAACACACCACTGATGCAGTAATATCAGTAATTCAGAAGAACACACTAGACAGAGCTCTCAGGAGAGATAGAAAGAAAAGCAACAGCAATGTGGAAAGCTCTAGTTCAAGAAATAACAGAGCAGTGTGAGAGTGAGAGGCTAAAATCGCAGCGGAGCAGATATTGTTGCTGTCATTGGATGCTGGTGATAAAAATTAGAAATTGCATTTACCTTGTTTTCCTGTACACCCATAGTAATATTCATGTCATTTTCATGTTCAGGCTCATGTGAACTCACTCACTAACACAATAAAACTAATGGATTTAAAAGTAATAAAGTTATTCTAATGAAACTTGCATTCACTTATTTGTTCATTTATACACTTATAACAAAATGCACAGCTTTTTAAATGGAAAAAAAAACTTTTTTATGGTCAAATCCGGTGTTATTACAACTGAATAAAACAATTTAGTGAAAACAGGCCAAGTTGTAATGTATTCCTTCAGTATAGAGTACTGGAACTGATGAAGCATGGGTTCATTAACTTTATTAACGTAATGTAAATGTAATCTGATATATTATCTGATCAGCTGATATATTTGGAAAATAATGTGATATTGTGTTGTGTGCAGTCTGAACATGAGAACAGAGAATCTGTAGGTTGAAAGCTCCACCCACTGCTCCCCCCCACCTGAGGGACCACTTCATGGCCACTGTGCCCGTGGGCCCCCTGGAGAGAGCTGCTGAGCTGGCTGCCCAGCCACCGCTTAATCATCAGAGAGAGAGAGAGAGAGAGAAGGAGAAAGAAAATGATGTGACGCATCTCTGCACTGAGCCTGTGCCATCTGCTGGGCTTGGCAGCATGGTTGTGCCCGTGGGTGGAGGACCTCTCTCTTTCTCTTTCTCTCTCTCTCTCTCTCTCTCTCTCTCTCTCTCTCTCTCTCTCTCTCTCTCTCTTCTTCAGTTCAGTTCAGTTAAACTGAAAAAACAAATTCAGGGTTTACCTTACTGATGTTTTTAAATTTGTATTGTCAAAGCTCTGTCACAAGGAACATGGCACAATAAAAAAGTTGGAATGGTCCTGCAAAAAATCTAATTTGCACAACTTTCCACAATTTGCTAAAAAAAACACAAGAAGCCAATAGTGACCCAAATCTTTTCTTAAATACTTACTTCAACCCATTCAAACCACAGGTCTTCATCAATGGGCCCATATCTTTCCTTTTTTAAATTAAATTTTTCCCTTATGTCCCACTTACTTGTCTATTAAAAAGTGAATAATTTTTAGACAACCAGTTTTAACCTCTTTTTATCCCTTAGAATTAAACAGGCTGTTTTTGTTACTGTGCCTTCAGGACTGATGTGTGTAAAATGTCCTCTATTCTGATTGACTGTCCTGAACTGTCTTTCAATCAAATAGCAACCGGAGCTGAAACGCTCCTTATAGCTTCAATATGAATGAGTGGCTTCCATATATGGACTGTATGGAGTGGAGAGTGAACAGTACATTTTGAAACTTTATTTCATTAATGCAATAAGAATTCAGTATTCCATGAAGGACATCATCTATGTGGTTTAGGACTTCCTGTGAACTGCAGCTAAACACAGCCACTTTAGACAACAGGGGGGTTTGTTGTGCCATGAGAGTTCATATGACTACCACTCAATCTCAGATAACTCTGCCTATTTTCACAGTCCTGTTGTGTGATGGGAAACAGGACACAGGAACTAGAACAGGGTATGGATACTTCAAGATCTGGATTAGATACCGTACTGCATTGACCAGTGGAAAAGTGGTTAAAGGAACGTTCTGTGATAGTGCGCTGTGGACACATAGCTAGCTCACTGTTGCGCAGTGGCGGCCCAGTAGGGCTCCTGTGTGCTGGAGTGGGGCGGAGCGGAGTGAGCAGAGCAGAGTGTTGGTAGCGTGAGGTCATTCACCCGCCGCCCATTTATCAGCCAGCACCGCCGAGCCCCACAGCTCCTCTGTCACCTTGACAACACAACCCACAGCAACCTGCCCTGCATGGAACCCAGCTATTGATTTTCAGCGTGCTCTCTCTCTCTCTCTCTCTCTCTCTCTCCCAGTTCTCTTTCCCTGCCTTGCTCTCATTCTCACTTCCCTGTTTCCCCCTTTTTATTTCATTCTCTCTCCTCCTTTCCTCTCTCATTCTCTCTCCTCCTTTCCTCTCTCATTCTCTCTCTCCCTTTCCTCTCTCATTCTCTCTCACCCTTTCCTCTCTCATTCTCTCTCACCCTTTCCTCTCTCATTCTCTCTCACCCTTTCCTCTCTCATTCTCTCTCTCCCTTTCCTCTCTCATTCTCTCTCACCCTTTCCTCTCTCATTCTCTCTCTCCCTTTCCTCTCTCATTCTCTCTCACCCTTTCCTCTCTCATTCTCTCTCACCCTTTCCTCTCTCATTCTCTCTCTCCCTCTCTCTCCCTTTCCTCTCTCATTCTCTCTCACCCTTTCCTCTCTCATTCTCTCTCCCCCTTTCCTCTCTCATTCTTTCTCTCCCTTTCCTCTCTCATTCTGTCTCCCTTTTTCACTGCAATTCTCTTTGTGTTGCCACATCTATATGTTCCACGCTCTCTTTGTGTTGAGACTAGTTCAACCAAAAGACAAGGTTTACTGCAATCTCATTCTCTCCCCCTCTCTCTCGCTCTCTCTCTCTCTCTCTCTCTCTCTCTCTCTCTTTTCCTTCTCTCACTGTCTTGCACTTATTCTCTCTCTCCGCTCTGCTTCTAAACATTTTTGCTTTCTTTATTTCTTTCTTTTTCATTCCCCACTTTCTTGCTGCAGTTTTTTTCAGTTCTCTTTGTTTCTCTAAAACTCTTTGGTACATGCGCAATTCTGTATGAGAATGTGTTCTTTGTGTTGGTTCTTTTTGTGTTGAGACTCATTTTAATGTCTGTAGAAATCTTGAACATTCATACCTTGTTTTCTCTCTCTCTTGCTCTCTCTCTTTCTCTCTCTCTCTCTCTCTGTCTCTCCCTTTTTCCTTGATTAGCTGCTTGGTACTCATGCTCTCTTCTTGTGTATTAACTCCCATTTTTCTTCCAGAAATCATAAACATGTATGCCATTTATACCTCTCTCATTATTTCTTTCTCTCTGTCTCTCTCTCTCTTTCTCTCTCTTTCTCTCTGTCTCTCTCTCTCTCCCTCCCTATATATATATATATATATATATATATATATATATATATATATATATATATATATATATCTTGCTTTCATTTGTGTGTGAGAAAATATGTTTTTTCTGCAAACTCTTTGTGTTGAAACCCAATAAAAAAGCTTACAGAAATGTTAAACATCTATACATTGTTAGTTGCCCCTATCTCTCTCTCTCTCTCTCTCTCTCTCTCTCTCTCTCTCTCTCTCTCTCTCTCTCAGGCAGTGGAGGCTTGGCACCGTTCCCAGTCTGAAGTCAGCCTGGCATGGCAGCCAAGAGGGAGTTGAGTGGCACTGCCAGCTAAGGGCACTGCGGCATTTCAGATGAAGCGTCACTGAGGTGTGCTTTGGCGGGGGGGTACCACCATTCGAATGATTCGCCACTAATGAAATGAGACTACATTGTTTTATATGCAATATTGCAAAGACACATGCACACTTTTTTCTGTCATAATGCACATTCACTTTGAACTTTCACAAACACACAAACACACACACACACACACACACACCTCATCCATGGTGCCCTGCTCTCTACCATCTGACTCTACACCACACACAGCAAAATAAAAACAAAGTACTTTTGTTAAGGACTTAAAAGCTACACATTTGCATAATTTGATTTCCCTCTATACAAGGGCTATCTGGACCTCTCTCTCTTTCGCTTTCTTTCTCTTTCTGTCTCTTTCTCTCTGTCGGTCTCTCTTTCTTTCTCTCTCTCTCTCTCTCTCTCTCTCTCTCTCTCTATATATATATATATATATATATATATATATATATCTGCCTGAGAGCACATGTGGTAGAATGGTAGGTTTGAGGGCAACAGTATTCCTTGTTCTGAGAGGATGTTCAGATGGAAAAGGTCAATGAAGACTGTTTATATTACTTTTTTCTGATTTACACAGTGCTGGGCAGTGTTGATATTGTGGTGTCATGCTCTAAGATGATATTTAAGTTAATAAACTAGTTCTATGTAACACTGTTACTATGTGCTAAAGGAATGTCTTAGAAACATTTTGTTTTTTTTTTGTTTTTTTGGATTGGACTGTTTTGTTCTATTCTGTTACATTTAAAGGGCCAATTTCATGGAAAAACAAATTTTCCTCACATTTTTTGAGAAAACAAATGAACATAATAAGTAATAAGTAATTGCTCAAAAATGTACCGTTCACTCCCCACACCAAGTCCGTAACTAGAAGTTAAGCTGCATAAACAGTACATTTTGAATCCATTAATTCTGTTATGTCACAAAAAACAATATATTTACATATATCCACCTATTTGGCTTACAGCAGTTTAGCACCACCCATTTACAGTCTGTGTTTTCAGAGGAGTGTTTCAGCTTGGACTGCTTTTTGAATGAGGCACAATACAGGCAGCCAATCACAACAGACATCATTTACATACATCAGTCCTAAAGGTGCTGTAACAAAGATTAATAATTCTAAAGGATAAAGAAAGTCTGGAAAAGGGTCATTTTAAAGTAAATTCTGATTGTTTTTACTATTTTTTATACTACTGTTTTAAGACTATACAAACCTGAAGGAAATATATAGATATAGCCTTCATATCATCCAGCTGTGGTGCAGCTCATACAGAAGTACAGCTCTGTTAGTGAATAGTAATTGTAGACAGTGTGAACCTGCACAGCTCCAGCCAGCAGAGGGAGGCGCTGTGGGAGGGCCTGCTGGCGGAGCAGTGCTAATCTGTGCCCTTGAGCTGCGACCTTTTCCTTTTTAGTTAGCATTCTGCTCTCGTCTCCTCAATGCTAGAGCTTCAGCCGTCTGGTCTCCCCTCCGCTACCATACCATCCAGCTCAGTTCAGTAAATGTTAATAAACCACTAGACTCTCTTCACTCTTGCTCCTTCTTTGAGCATTCGTTTAGAAGTATCAAGCCCTGTTCACACATGCACTTGTACTCCTAAAGGTGTAATTCTCAGGATAGAGTTGTGTGTGAACAAGTTTCAGGGTGAAAATGTTGAGAAAGTTGATTTGGAGACTTTGATAAGAGCTAGTAACATTCCCAGCAGTGTTCCGGAGTCAAGTGTGAAAAAAATCTGATCATTGCAGAAGAAGATGATGTTCTGCTTCTCTCCAGTTTATCCAGTGTTCCTGTAATGTTGTTACAAACATGTCTTTGTGAATCCAGTATTGTAAGTATGTTGTCTACAGTATATTTTGTGAATTAATAAGGTGGCCATCAAATTGACACTCACCAACTAAGCCACTACTGTTCAAATCAAAGCAGTCACTGCGTACATAAAGATGTCTTTTCCTGCATTTCTGGGATTTTCCTGATGCTTATTCTATTTTACCAGGAAAGGCTGGTGTTCCAGCTACTATATATAAAGCCTATGAGTAGTACACCTTTAAACATAAAGGTGCCAAAAAATAGTCCTTGGAGCAATGCCACAGAAGAGCCACTTTTCAGAAGATGGCTCTTTAATCCTTTAAATGGTCAGGGCCCACTGATGGCACAAAGTTTTATTACACACTTCTATATCCTAAGAATAGTAATAGACTTGCAAGTCCCTGTAGTTGCTGAATAATAAGCCTTGATATGTAATAAGCCTGAAATTTTAAGTGGTTAAACAACTTAACTGAAACCTCTTAATGGAAAAGTGCTTTTTTTCTATGGCTTTGATGAAAATAGCATGTTTTTGGTATCTTTATTTGTAAAAGGGAATTCCACTGCTTTTGCAATTTTCACATTTTTTAGCAGTTTGTTTGAGATGTAATCAAAGTCAAAGTGCATGTAAAAAGGTTCATTGTGGGGAAAGTTATAGACTCAGATTTCTTTACAGTAAAGGTGATAGGAACCAAGGGTCGTAATGCCTGTAATAATTTTACTACTCAGTGGTTTTATATGTAGTGGCAAAATAAGTTTTATTTTTATAATTGGGGACTATTTTGCCTTGCTATACTCTACATGTACTTCTCTATCAATGACCTATGAAGGTCATCTGAAAACTGTCAAAAATTTCTCCGACATAAAGCTGTGTATTCATAAGCACTTTGTGTATAAACTTTCTGTAAGGCAGCCTTTAAAAGCGATAAATGCTTCAGACATCAGGCTCCTATCACCACCGCTGTGAGGGAATTCCCCTTTGAAAGTAAATTGAACAGTAATTCATGGCAAAATCATCAGTTTTAAACATGCCTGAAATAAACATGGTGTGAGATATTTTGTCGAGATATGTTTAAACAAACGCTCATTTCAGAACATCTTTTCTCTGTCCTGCAACTTAGTTTATATTAATTCTCTTAACCACTCTAGTGTTTTACCCCTCTTAGGACACTCCAGACAGATTACAGAGTGATTTTATGCAAATGTTTCCATTCCAGTTAACACCCTTCAACACCAAGTGTAGTTACAGATTTTCAGCATGACAAAATGAATGACATGACTGTTAAACACTGTTGCTTAGTTTACTTAGTTAAGCTCAAATTTGCTCGCTTCTACATCAATGATTTGTTGGACAGATAAGAACAATAAGAATGAAAATGCACTTGACTGCAATTGTCTACACCTTTCCCCCATATAATCCAAGGATGCACCAACAGTGAGACATGCTGACCATGATGCCTATATTGTGTAAGAGAAGAAAACTTTGCCAAATCCTTGCAAAATCTGGCCAAATATGAGCATATACTCTTTCACACTTCATAAAATATTAATTTAGATAAAGGTAAAGTAAATAAATATTAAGTTGATTCTACTTGTGTGCTGTTTATGCCAAGCCACATTTCAAGATGGCAATATAAGTACAAAACAAGTATTCATGACAAGCAAGGATTTGTTGACTTCTTTCTTTCTGCATGCCACAGGCAAACAATTAACGTACATGGCTCTCTTCAGTTCCACTGAGAAGCTGTGCTGAATCCAAGCATCATTGCAAGACAGTTAGGTCTTGTTGATACTATGCTAAAAAAAAAGTTCATGATTCAAATAACACACAAGGTTTTGTTATGACTGTGACATTAGCAACATGCTAAAGGTCCAATGTAGGAGCTATAATAAACAGGGCCATGTGAAAGCATATGCTTGTGACCCTTAGCCAATCACCTGTGTAGGCCTTGAAGTCTGCTTTCATATAAAAGTCTCACACTCCTAAAAATGTGGAGCCAGAGCAGGGATGTAGCATGAGTGGAGGCGCTACAAATTGAATTTTTTTTATTTTATTTTATTTATTTGTTTATTTATTTTTACAAATTGAAACAGGTCTCTAATTCGTCTTTTGCTTTAGTATGAACCCAAGGGTGCTGAGTTTCATCTTCATGAAAGACACTAATAAAGCTCTCTTTGAGTCATCACTGATTTTTGGTGTACACTAACACCATGAAGGCTGCATGCCACCACTGATCACTTACCATCTCCTATTTCACACCAGCTCTGTGAAAAAGCACAGAACAGTTTTCAGCTGCCAACATTCAAACACAGCATTAGGGTGCATTCAGGTGACACCTTTTTAAAAAGTAAGCAGGTTGTCCTTCATAGTGGCATGTTAATGTGCTTGAATTACAAGTAAGTAAACATGAACATGAAGGATTGAGACAACCAACAAACATTTCTAAACTGACGCATAATAATAAACAAAAAATGCAGATAATAATTTTAAAACACAAATTAAAAGGAAAAAGCAACAGTGCAATTCATCGTGTTAGAAATGTGACAAAACTGCCTTCTCCTTTAGGTTGGATGGTGCCATTCCTGGGGTGCTCAGTAGAAAGGTTGCCTTTTTTCAATTAAAATGCTTTTAGAACTTAAAAAAGCAGTACTCATTGCACAGGCTAGAGGAGCACTTTCCTTTTGTTGTGTTTCTTGCATAGACAGCTTTGAAGGCATGCAAGTTTGGAAGCATCAAAAGGCTCCTTGCTCTGCTTGACTGTTTCTGCAAAGTTTAGAAACTTAGCTGAATTGTAGTTCCTGCTGTAGCCTATTGCTTTTCTAGCAAGTGAACAAGGTATGTAGTAAAGTTGACTGTGCTAAAGAAATTCAGTACTGTTTAATATTGCAGAAAGAAGTTGAGATGGTCTTCAACTATTTGCTTCAGACATCTATACAAAGAGCAGATAAATACAAGGTTAGCAACTGTACATTTTGTTTAAAGTTTCAACTTTTATCTCTCTGGTTATGGTAGCTACAATTAAGTAGGGTGCTGGTGGTTATCCTCATTATAAGCAGTGTTAGGTAGTAATGAAATACACATAATGGAACACATGTAACATGGTAACCTAATCAGAATACAAAAAAGGTAGCTGTCATCTGTTACAGAAAAATGCCAGTAATCATGTTACAGGTACAATAAACACAGAGTGATTACTAGGCAGATTACATTATTGGATTGTTCAGCTGGCAAAAAGTGGCATTAGTTTAGCTGGTCACCAGCATGCAAGCATCCAAAATATGGCATATCGCTGCTGTCGGAAGAAAACCTCGTATCTCCAAAATGGTAACTTTACAGGAGAAGGAAAAAACAGACTTTGCCTTTAATGGAAGTCAAAGGAACTAGACGTTTTCCCCAAGTCATTTTGGGCCATTTCTTTTGGTCCAATCAGCATGAAATTTACACACAATGTAAACAACAACAGGCCTTTTAAAATTTTGTCAAAAACTGAAAAACTGTAAAATGGAGATATGAGGTTTTCTTCCGACAGCAGCGATATGCTGGTTATGGTGTTGACCAGTATGACATCTTCCTTTGCGGCTGACTAGGACACCCGCACCCAAAACACAACATGATTATGCTGATTTTCCTGGTCTAAGTTGGTTTTCCTAGCAGGCTGTTGTCTCTGTGGTTGGCACAGCAACATGCAGCTGACTGGATGGTTGAAATTCCAACAAATACAACTTGTGACAAACATCAAGAGGATTGGTTTGTCATGTCCTTTATCAGATAACTTTGTGGTGCTGCATCTTCAAAGTCAGCTCAGACTGGGCTACAGACACCTGAGCTTTGAAAGTTTCCACAGTGTTCTTGGAGAAAAAGATGTCTTTGTCATTTGAAGACAATGTATCATTTTTCTTCTCACAGCGCCAGCAACGTGAGGAACTTAGTAGGTTTGCATCATTGTGCATTTTGTACATTAAACAAATAAAAGTGACTAGAGCAGAACCTATTACAATGGCAAGATTTACACAGCTTCACGCAGCCATTGATGAAGCATGAGGTGACTTCTACTCACATAGCTATAGTGTGACAAAAGTGTTAAAGTCAGTGGTGGACAGTAACTAAGTAAATGTAATTGGTTACTATACTTTAGTATTTTTTGTGTATCTGTACTTTACTAAAGTATTTCCATTTTGGGTGACTTTTTACTACTTTCACTCCACTACATTTCAAAGTAAAATATCTTACTTTTTACTCCACTACATTTTGAGAAATCTGTCGTTCCTTTTGGTTTATGTGTGTATAAAAACATAACATGTCAAAAAGAAAAGAAGCACAAAGCAAGAACTCCAATCAGGGCACAGCGGTCACTTTGGTTTGAGCTTGTTTTGATCTGTTGGCCATACCGACCCAGTGCAAGCCCACGGTCCAACGTCAGTGCAGCAATGTAAAATTTTGGGAGTGTCTGTTCAACATAAATGATGAACTAACCTAAGATTGTGAAAATAAACCACAATATAGAAATATGTACACTTATGCAGTTGTGACTGGAATGTTTCTTTTTTCTGAATTTATACAAACGATTTTTATAGTAAATTAGTTTTTGCTAGTTTATTTTTATGAACAGAGACCTACAGATGCAATATACTAAAGGAAAATTCATTTGGGAACCTGTTTAAAGCAAGTTTTTATTAAATGTAAACTAAATAGGTTGCAAATAAATCTTAAACTGAAACTTTGCTTGTTTGTAAAAAGTTATTTCAGAGCCACTGAATGCAATCAGATCCTCACAGCAATGTTCTAACATCTTTTGTAAGGCATTCCCGAAAGAGTAGACTGTTACAACATCAAAGGCAGGTTAATTCCTCTGAATACCTTGGATTTCTGAAGAAATATCGGATGAGAAGGTGTCTACAAACTTTTGGACATATAATGCATTTGGCTGAACACTATGTGTGCTGTAGGTGTACCGACTCTGATCACTATCATTTAGTTCAATGTGGCGCTTTGTTAGAGAGCCTTGTGTCTTTAAATGTTACTCCGAGAGCGAGAGAAAGCGAGAGTGCGTGAGTGAGGGAGAGATCAGGGATGGTGTCGCTGCAGGGCTCCAGGGATTGATTGATGGCAGCCGTATTTACGCCATCAGGTTCCCTGTATGCAGCCAAAATGGCTGCCTGTTCCCACAGAGAGTACAGACACCCCCCGCCAGCACAGCAGACTAAAAAGCATACTGACTTCACAACATAATGAAAGAGAAATAAGAGCAAAACTTCATCACACTGAGGCAGAGAGAGATGGAGAGAGAGCGAAGAGAAGTCATGGTTTTAATAGCTTGTTGACATGTTGATGATGTGGACATCACTGTCTAATGAAGCTGATGAGAATTCTTCATGGTGAAGATAAGATAGAGACAGATCCCTTTGAAAAGGTCTCTAATTGGTCTTGGTTGTTTCTGGGAAAATCCTTTTATTGGTATAGAGCCTGTATATTATGTGGAAGCTTCTTTTGTTGTAAAACTTTTAACTTCAAAAATATTCTGCACCAACATCACATTTACATCACATTAACACATCTAGACCTCTTTTGATCATGCATGAAGTCCAGTAAGATCTGATAGCGTTTGATCTCTATAGGGTTACTCCCATAATCTCTCTCTGTCAGTAAGGAAGCTTGTTAAAGATAATTAGTGAAGTAGCTTATAGGGTAATATATAGTGTAATAGACACAATAATGGTGAACTGTGATGATTATATCTGGGCCTTCATAAATGTCACAACCATAAATGTCAAACCTCTGTCAAAAATGAGAAAAGACACACCTCTATGATAATGCAAATTCCTGTTAGCAACCCTGTGGGATTCTAATAGTGTTGCAATAGCATGAAGCTATTGTGACTCACATGAGCATATCTTGGCCATTCTAAATTAAACATAGGTATTTAAAGTGTGCAACAGACATATTAACATATATTTTGTCTTATTGACTTCCTGAAGATGTTATTTGTTCTGCATGAATTTGTGTTTATGGTTAATCCAACCCATTAGGCCTTTAGTTGAGCAACTGATGGGAGAACTAGCTTCGCTGTAACTACCCAGATACAACAGAGAAAAAAATCCTGATGGAATCATTTTCTATTGGCCATTCCATGAATTCAATCCATTTGTTTCCAACCAAGACCATGATTTGAATATTGATAGTGTTTAAATATAGCAAGAATAATGATTATGTTAAGTTTATTAGGGAACCAAAACTCAGTGGCATCTTTCTCAGTGGCATCATGTTTTAGTTCCACTTGGTACCTTTATTTTTCACAGCATAGACAACTAATATAGCAAAGCTGAAATGTTAACCTTGATTTCCAGGCAGTAATATTGCATGGATGCTTCAACTGCAGTCAGCCATCCCAATAAACTCAGAGGTGTGATGTGGTCAGGTTTACTGCTGTCAGTCTGTGCGTGGTCCACTAAACCAGCTAAATTGCTTACATGCAGTTTCAGCATGTGGCAGGTCACAAGCTTGACCCCTGCTTTGGGTAAACTCCACCTATATTGCTGCCATTATCCTGATCAGCGTTTACTCAACCTTGAGGCCTTGAGGCTTGATGTGATGAAAGGGGAGTCAAAGGGAAATATCAGTAATGGAGGATGTTATATAGGATGCTACAGTGGACGCATCACCTGGTAGGTTTTCGAAACTTTCATGCAATAAAAAGAAAAGTAACCTGATAGGACTTGCATTCAGACCACTGTTTCCCCTGAGAGGACATCTGAAGAGGAAGCACCTGGTCAGAAATAGCACAACGCTGTTCATTTGTCCAAATAAACTCTTAGAGAAATGTAGTGAGAAACACCAAAAAAGCCAACTTGACTTTAAAGATAAAAAAGTCAAAAATCCGAAAAACTAGATATATGTAAAAAGACCCTGATGAACTAGCGTGCTCTATACTACAGCTAATGAGGCCTATATGTCCAAATGTTTGTGGACACCTGCTCACCCAGTGTTTCTTTCAAATCAAGGACATTAATATAGGGTTAGTTTAGTAACAGTCTCTACTCTTCTGGGAAGGATTTACACTAGATGTTGGAACATTGCTGTGAGAATTTAATTGCTTTCAGCCACAAAACATTTTTAAGTTCAGCTTCTGATTTTGGATGATTAGTTCTAATTCACACATAGCACTCCAACTCCAAAAGGCACTGAATGTGGCTCTAGACCTAACAATGTCACAATGTCTCTACAGCCCAATGCTGGGGACCTTTGTACCCCTCCAGCCAACACTTGCCACTGGACGTAGATCTTAAGATCATTCATAGCTACTCCAGAGAGTCCCTTTCTGTTGTTATTGCTTTTCTAAGGAGATGATTCAAGCTATGTGTGTGCAATTGAACAACTGTACCAGCAATGAGTGCACCTTAACGAAGCTGATTTCAGTAATTAGAAGGGGTGTCTGGATAATTTTGGAAAAAAAGTGTATCAGAGACCAGTCTGACGTTTTGGCTTACAAGACATAAGAATGGATTTTTGGTCTGAAGAAGTTGTTCCTGGGCCTGCAATTAGGAAACTTGAGGATTATCCAAGAATGCTGTGTATGAGAGCTTCTTGCTATCTGTATTCTTCCTGTATGGCTTTTCAGCAGGCTTAGCTGCAATTGGTTCTGCTGCAGTTGAGCTCCTCTCTCTCTCTCTCTCTCTCTCTCTCTCTCTCTCCTCTTTCTGACTGGCGGTTGGGGGGGTGTTAGGATAGGAAGTGACCTACATAGCACCGTTCCCTTGCCTCAGCTGTCGTTTGCATTTCAAGGGATGATGAATAATTTACTGCTCCTCTCCCCTCATGAAAACGTGACAGCCTTCAATAAAATTAACGAATTTAACGAGCCCAGGTGACAATCAGAGCTGCGACACTCAAAAGGCCCCCGGTCTGAGCCACTCATTCCTGAGCCTGAGGCAGATCGCTAAAAAAATAACGGTAGTGTGCCACAGGTGAAGTTTTATCAGGAACAGATCGCACTGGAGCCAGAAAAAATCAGCAGGGTTCTGCAGTATGGGAACAGCAGTGAGCCTTTAGTTATTTTCTCATATGTAAGCAGGGAGCCAGCTATAGCAGCCGTAATGCAGTGCTGCTGCTGGAGCAGGAGTTCTGAAGCCCTATATTCTGTTCTAGCACAGAGAAAAGCATGACAGCTTGTATGTGTATGTTCTCTGTGTGGAGCATATTTGGGTGGCTGATACCCTGCACATGTTCGTCGACCTAATCCAGAGTTCAGCCCAAGTCAAGCAGATCTTTCCATAGCAGAACTTTTAGTCCAGCTCTCCATGTCTCTGGATTCCAATTATGCTGCAATGGCGAGGTTACAGTTTTAGAACCAGAGACAAACACACACACACACACACACACACAGACGAGTGCACACACAGCATCACTGGGGAGTGTGTAATAGTTTTATCAGGGTGAGCGCAGGCACATGAGTGCACTCCTGCCTGCAGCTATGGCTGGGCTCCATGGGAGAAAGTCAATTACAGCGGCATGAGGCAGCCTAGGGTGAACATATGGGAGAGAGATAAGGCAGGCAAGATGGCCGCCATGCTCTCCCTGCAACTCCCAGTGCCCAGCCACGGCATGTCACTCTGCACTCCCCTTCATATTTACCTCACACTGCACTGTGAAATAATAAGACCGTCTGGAATCAGTCAAACATGTAAGACTGTTTATTTGGGCTTAAGTGTAGACTGAAGGACAGGGAGCCCTAGGCGTGAAAGACAGACTGAGGACTTCCAGAAGAATCCCTGTTGCAGGCCTGGGTCTGACCACTAACCCCTTTATTCAGGGTTGGTATGAGTTGCCAGTTTATTTTTGCCTACAATCAGTGGCCACTACCAGTCACTTCTGTGCCTAGAACGACCCACTCCCCAGATAATATATGGTAAGTAGTGGCACTGATGGTCGCTATCCACTGAGGTATGCAACCAAGAGCGACTTATTTATTGTGCAGTAACAGATGGGCTACAGTCAGCAGTTGTAAACCTACAAAGTGTACCTGTATGGTAGGTGTTTCTGATAAAACCCACTGTAGCCACAAAACAACTATAATAGTACAACTACCCAAAAACTGACAACTCAGCATGATGTAGAGCTAGTTTTTGAAGCACAGGAACATTTTATAATGAGCGCTTTGAAGCTGAGTCAGGTCCAGGTTCATGACTCAGGCATTAATCGGATTCTGCTTTGAACCAGCCAATAAACTCACAGAATATGTGACGTAAACTCAAACTTCATTCCACAGCTTTAAAAACAAATCGTACCACTTTACCACAAAGCATGAACATACATCATCTAAAAAATAAAGAATCTTTAAGTCCTTCATGTATGTAGTCGGATTCAGCATTGCTCCAAATGTCTTTTGCTGCCATCTCATGGCAATACTGCTTGCTTATTTCTGGTACCACCATCTGTGTTTGCACATGCACAGACTAAAGAAATCAGAATAAGGGTATGCATGCACTGAGAAATCTGATTACTGAGCTAATCAATCTCACCTTATCAGATTTCTTAATCAGATTTCTAGATTGGAGTATGTGTTTACATGACCATTTAAAAAATCAGCTAACTGCAGAAATCTGATTATGATCAAACTATCGAGTACATGTAAATGCACTTAGTGTATTGTGCTGCATCCTGTATTTATAGGATACCATCAAACCTAGCTAGGGAGTAGGATTACGAGCCTGTACATGCACCGATAATGTTCAAATATCCCAAAGAAAAAACATACTGTTAAACTGTGTATTTGTGCAAAGCATCACTGTGATGTATTACTCCTGTTGCTTTCTTTGTGATTTAGCACTCAAAGTATGAGATATTCCAGTAAGTTCCTTTACGTTTTCATTTGTGGTTATATGATTATGCACCAATGCCAGCTGAGCAAATCATTTCTGAATAATCATGCATATTCCTAGTGTGTGTGCCCATTTATTTCTGATTCACCCTCAGTATTTTAGTTCTGGAACTGAACTACATCATACAATCATGTGTATGAATATGTAGTTTGTGCCTTATTTGCTACTCTAACAGCCTCTACTCTTCTGGATTCACGCTGTTAGAACATTGCTGTGAGGATTTGATCGCATTCAACCACAAGAGCATCAAGTGAGGTTAGTTACTGATATTGGATGATTAGTTCTGGATTACAAACACCACTCCAGCTAATCCCAAAGGCAGTGGAGCTCAGTCACTCCAGGGTACACAGTCTCTCTGCTTCCATTGCTGGTGGGTTTATACTCCTCTAGCTGATGCTTTGATGGGCACAGTGACCTTAGGCTCATGTGAGGCCATTCCACGGTCAATGCTTTTCTAGGGAGATTGTACAGTCTTCGTGTGTGCAATGCCAGTAATGGGTGCACCTTCACTAATCAGAAGGGGAGCCTGCATACAGTGTATCTAGAGCATGAGCAAATGCACCAACAGTTTCTAGCAAAAAAGACTCTCCCACAGGAGAGAACACCAGTTGGTCGTCAGTGCTGAAGTGGTTGTGGAGCTTTAAAGCACCAGTACTGTGCTGCACCGCAAGAAGCCGATTGTTGTGTTTTCTTGTTTGTGATCAGCTGAAAAAATTGCGATTCATTGCACGTCCCAACCTAGGCAGCTCTCAAACAGTCAAGCAGAGCAGGATCGAGGGGAGGGAATTATATCTGCTCTCTCTCTCTCTCTCTCTCCCTCTCTCTCTCTCTCTCTCTCTTAGCCCACTCTTGCACTTGCTCCCATACCCTTGCTGAAAAACCATTGGGTGTTTCTGTTGGTTCTGTTGGCCTGAGAAAGGTATTCTAAAGCAAACTAGTGGTCTGTTGGAAACCCTTAAGCCAACTCCTATTACAAAGCACAGCCATTAGGTTTTAAAACTAAAACCAAAAATGAACACTGAGCGATGCCCGCTAACCATAACCTGCTATGCTCAGCAGTGTATTTACCAAACAGTTAGGCTTGAGAGAAAGAACCTCATTCTAACCTCATTCTACAAAAAACTGCCATATTCTTATGCTGGATTATACGTCTTTCGTTTGAAACTGTGCCTGATGTATATTGTTCCTCAAACAGAAGAGAAAGACAGACAGGGAGAGAGAGAGAGAGAGAGAGAGAGAGAGAGAGAGAGAGAGAGACAGAGAGAGAGAGGCAAAAAAGGAGAAAGAGAACAAGCAGCAGTGCGTCAGAACGTAAGTCTCTGTCAGAAAAGCAATCAGCAGCTGGAGCGTCTGGCCTCCTGCAGCCCGCTGATTACAGCATTAGGCTCAGCCCAATTCTTCCCCTTGTGTGGCAAATCATTTCGCCCGCAATAAAGAACTCTGAGACAAAGGAGAAGTTAATTAAGATTAATTAACTTTTTAATGACGCCAGTACACTCTTATTTGTGCTGTGGCCAAAGGCGTTTTTGAGCATGTCTGCTATTTACCTTCTTATTGCACCCCCCCCCCCCCCCCCCCACTGACTTTCTCTCTCTCTCTCTCTCTCTCTCTCTCTCACTCTCTCTCTCTTCAGTTTTATTAGGAGGTAAAACAGTCTCAAGGACATGTGTAGCTACCTATCTTAATCCTTCTCCCACTTTTGTCCAGCACTGTTGGACTTGTAGATTCCCTCTTCACAGATTAATCTCCAGCACAGCATGACAACTCAATCATATCTGAGTGAAGTGATTAGATTTGACCGTTTTAGAGTTAAGAATGTCCATTTAAAACCCAGCCATGGACAAGTTTTCTTAGCAAGCAGCAATGTATCCTCACGTGAGCAAATTCATATTGAATTCTATTATGCTCATGAATATCAATAAATCTTATAAAATTTAATTAATGCAACAATTTTAAAGTAAAAAGATTTTGGCCATTTGTTCTATATTTAAAATATATATTGTGTTAGGAAACCAAACATCAAGAAAGTGGCATTTAACTTAAGCAGACCATCCCAACATTATTTCTTTGAAAAGGTGGCTAGTGAGTTTCTGATTGCTGTCGTTTGGGCAGTGCTTTTGCAGACTCCTGCAGGTTTGCATCCGGAATGTATGTGTATGTGTAAAAAGACTATTAGTCTTATTATTAGTCAGTGGAAGCACTGTGGTGAAAAATTGGAGTAACTGTTTTATCCAGGAAGAATCCCAAATAAACTCTTGATGATTTCCGACCCGCTCACATGCAGTTCAGCTTTGAATGAGTTGCTGGGGATTGCAGTCTATGCTTAATTAAGCTCAAGTGAACCTTGGCTCTAAGGTACACAGGCCCCTTTTAAAGATATGAGTCCAGAGGTGTTGGGTATTATAAGAGCTCAGAGCAGAGTTTAGCTACTGAAATGAGGAAAATATACTCCTGTGACTTTAACCCCTATCAAACTGAAAGTCTTCTCAGTGGTACATTCACAGTCTCTGCATTTGTCTTATTTTAATCATTAAAACTGTCAGAGCTTTCTGTGTGCTAACATGTTATCCCTGTATAAAAGAAGACCAGGTTGCCTTTATTGTTGGATGCACTGTACATATGCACTATATATTATGGAAACCAGTGATGGACAGTAACTAAGTAAATGTAATTCATTACTATACTTAAGTAGTCTTTTCATGTATCTGTACTTTACTTAAGTATTTCCAATTTGTGACTTTTTACTTTCACTCGACTACATTTCAGTCAAATATCTTACTTTGTCCTCCACTACATTTTGAGAAATCTGTCGTTCCTTTTGGTTTTTGTGTGTATAAAAATGTAACATGTCAAAACAAAAAAAATGCAAAGCAAGAACACCAATCAGGGCACAGCGGTCATTTTGTTCTGAACTTGTTTTGACCTGTTGGTCATACTGACCCAGTGCAAGCACACGGTTCAATGTCAGTGCAGCAGCGTAAATATTTGGGAGCACATACATCTACCTAAATGATGGAGCTTATCTAACTTCGTGTAAATAGACCACAATATAGAAATATGTACACATTCAGTTGTCACTGGCATGTTTCTTTTTTTCTGAATTCATACAAACACTTTCATTTTATAGTAAATTACAGATCAATACAGTAAAGGAAAACTTATTTGTGATCCTGAGTTTAAAGCAAGTTTTTATTCAACTTGTAACTAATTTACAAAGTAAATCTTAAACTGAAACTTTGCTTGTTTGTAAAAGTGATTTCAGAGCCCCTCGATTCTCCCTGATGGAAACTGTTTGCCTTCAGTGTTTTGTGCTTACGATCATTTTAATAGACGTCAGCATCACTAATTAATGACATTCTATTAAAAGTCTGGTTTACCAAGAGAGATACTGGAGGATTTTCACCTAAAATGAGTTCATGAAGCGAGTCTTGTTATAAAAATGATAACAGGACATTCATCCATCCATCCATTTTTTAGTACTTTTACTTTCGATACTTAAGTACATTTGAAGCCAAATACTTTTGTACTTTTACTCAAGTTGAGGTCTAGAGTAAGGACTTCTACTTTTACTGGAGTAATATTTTGCCTTGGGTATCTCTACTTTTACTCAAGTACATGATTTGTGTACTTCGTCCAGCTCTGAATGGAGACACTTATTATTAATTTGTTCTATCAAAGGAGCAATAAAAGTTGCCTGAACTGTTCCTATTCATGTTAGCTTTCTCACAGTAAACATGCTTACCAGCTTTGTTTAATCATCTTCTTTCAATATCAAAGTAACTGCATCAGCATTGTGTAGAAATCATTGTGAAGTGTAGATTTAAAGCTAGAAATAGATTTTTTTGCATAGATATGAGAGATCACTGAATACCTTCTTTAACTGTTGTTGATGAGTTACCACAGTCACTGATGTTAACAAAAGCATGATGCAATTCGATTGTTTCTAACCAGTAGCTCATTAAAACAAGTGGATAATGTGCTTATTCATATGTCCAATCACTTTCATGCTTGTTTTCATAAGTGTTCATCTGGATTCATTTGAATTTGTTCAAAACGTGTTGTTGTTTATACAGTCTAGTTTTTCAGAAAGAAAAACATAAAATCCAGTTTTTGCAATGGTTTTGTCATTTAATGAAATCAAAACGAAAAAAAGGTTTCAGAGGTGCAGACTCAGAAAGTAAATCTAGATGTAAATATAACAAATTATGTAATTATTCATGTAACTGTGTAATTTCATTGGAATAGTGACTTAATACACCTGATTTAGCTCTACTAACAGAAACATGTCAGAAGTGCAGACTCAAACAGAGGGTGAGTGTAAAGGTAACAAATTATGCAATTAATCATGAAATTTTGTAATTACATTCGAACAAAGTAGCAAAGGAAAAGTAATAACACTTGACTTCTTGCACTCGATTGAGCTCATCAGGTATGGAATTTTTAGGCCCATTATGAGTTAAATGGTGATCATTAGAGCAAAGAAAACATCAAAATATAAAAGTGTTGAATGCCATGACTGAAACCGATGGCTTATAGTATAGAACACTGTAAGTAACGGATGTAAATTCTGCAGTAATCTACTGTAAGACTGCTGTAAAGAATTATGCATTCTGGGAGAAACAGATCAAGCTCAGTCAAAGCAGTTAAAATGTTGAAATTTTTATAGAGTACAGTGTGTGTAACAGGAAAGTTTGATTTAGAAGCTTCTCTATGCAGACTTATTCTGTGTTTTCTTATTCTATGTATGTCTCAGTGAAGTAATGTAAGAGTGTGGAAGATTGGCAAGCCTGAGTGTGTGTGTGTGTGTGTGTGTGTGTGTGTGTGTGTGTGTGTGTGTGTGTGTGTGTGCGTGTGTGTGTGTGTGTGTGTGTGTGTGTGTGTGTGTGTGTGTGTGTGTGTGTGTGTATGTGCGTGTCGTTGCCTGCAGGGGGCCTGGGACAGCCGCTGTATCCCCTGTGTGTGCCTGCTGCTTTACATTCTGGCGGTGTAGGCTGAGTCTCACACAGCAGCAACCAGCCAGCCAGCCATGCACATCCTTCATTCAGCCTGGCTCCTCATTTATCAACTCACTCAACCAACTCTCTCCCTCTCTTTCTTGCTCTCACACTCCCTCTCTCTTCCCTCCTTTCTTTCACTCTGTCTGTTCTATCTATCTATAGTTCTCTTGCCTATACAACCTGCATTTGCTGTATTTGCCATATATCTATATGTATATTTATCGTTTGGTGAGAGGGAGAGAGAGTGCTCATTGCCCTGGATGTTTACATTTCTAACCATCTTTTGCCAAAAAAAAAAGATGGAGATTCTGACCCTAACCTCATCGCCCCCTTGAGGACAGATATAGAATATGCCCAATATAATTTCTTTCGTTGCTTACTAACTACTTCTCCCCTGAGCGGAGTGTGGTGGTATGCAGTAGAAGCTAAGCCTTGCAGCTAGCAGGTCTGGCCTGAACCTCACATCTATCCTAAGTGAACATCAGACAGCAGAGATGAAAAAGAAGGAAATCAATAAGGGAGAGAGGGGGCCGTGTAGAGACCCTGGCTCCTCTTTGATTGAAGACTGACTGACAAGCCCTTCGCCTTTGTGATCTACTGCATGCTGAATGCTTAGACTAGAGGGGGCTAAGCAGCCGTGCTTTATTCACATCCAAAACTTCAGCCAATGGAGGAGGAATACAGTACAGAGCACAGTACTTTACTAAGTGTTCTCATACTGTAAGTGCAGTGCATTGTAATGATATAGCTGTATGTTAGCTATGAAGAAAATAGAAGTTTAGCACTGATTGAACCATGGTGAATCCACATTCAGCTTTCTTCTCTGACCTCTATGATAGTCTCTAGAGGTATTAACTGAATACTTGCAAATGCTTAGAAAAGTGACTCTTATAAGCAAAAAAAAAAGGCTGTCACAATTGTTGGCCTCCACTCCAAACTTGCTAGAACTTATATGCCCAGTCTTCATCCAAATAGCATGTGCTACTATAATGGACCAACACCACCCACTGTTTTGTCACTTCTCTTTATTTCCCTCTGGGTGTAGATAAAGCACAATAAGGTGCAGAGTTTTGATCTTTGTGTTATCTATGCTCTAAATACTCATTACTGTCTTGATATATAGAGTCCAGGGAAAATATCATAGACTAGGGAATGGCTGCACTGTGGCAGAGGGGAACTCCAATAGCCTTCTGGTAAGCAAATATACATTTGTCATTTTTATTTAACAAAATTGTCAAGCTTGCTATGTTTGGTTGTAGTACTCTTATTTCCCAGTTAAAAAATCTTGAAATTGTTGTGGAATTATGGAAATGGTCACTCTAGACCTTCTGGAAGCCCTGGATATGTCACTGAATAAGCTGTAAGCTTCAAATTCAAAATGAAAAACAGAATGGAACACTGAAAGATGAATATGCAAGATATAATATATGATAATGCTTGATACAACTTTCAAATAAAACATATGAAAAGTCATTAAATGTCTATGACTAATTTAGAACAGCCAAAAATATGCATCAATATTAGCTTAATGCTAACATACTATTAGGAGCTAAAATTACTATTGGGTCACTATCAGAAATTAACATTACCAGAGAGATTTTTGTTTGGTAAAATTTTGGCTTAGCTTAAATTGTCACAGTTCACCACTTGGTTTTGGATGTACATTCTTATACATTTGTGTTCTTTGTTATTGCGCTTTGCATATGTTGCATGTTATTGTATGGAGTATGTTTATCTAGACCATGTAAAGAGGCTAGTATACTAAATTAACTAAAAACAAACGGCTCTTGGCTTCAACTTGAACTATTCATTATTTGGTCAGTGGAACCCAAACTTTTGCATATGAATGTATTAAAGATAACAAAACACCAGAGGAGAAACTAGACAAACCAGACAAAAAACAAAGAAGCATAATCTGACAAAGGAACAAGAAACACAAGAGCTAAATATACACCATGGCTGCAGCCTAAACCACATGCTACTATACTTGAGTCTTCAGCTGGGGGACCAGTGCATGAAGATGTTTCACTCCTTTACCGGTACCTCTCCTGATAGTAGAGTACTGTGAGGGACGTCTCCTTGCCACTCGCTTCAGCTGCTTTTGAGGCCAGTTGGGCCTCTAACTCCAGTCCATTCTCTTTAAAGTTAAAAGCTGCACTCCTCTGCTTCCTTAGCACAGCTAATGCTGCTGTACTATTTTGACATTTGCTATAGTACTATGCTGATTTGGATGCAAAAGCGGAGAAGCCAGGACAGGTAGTTGCTAACACATTTTAAAAAGTGTTGAGACTCAAACTAGAACCACAAGATCAAGAGTCATAACTGTGGAACAAAACCATTGCAGTGGATGAGACAGACATAAAAAAAGGACAGAGAGAAAGAGAATCCATGTGCTGATGTCACTCTGGGCATGCAGTGTGAGTAATGTGGATTATTTCTGGACTGAGCTGCCAGAGCACTGTTGTCTGCTGGCAAGGAACTGCAAACGCAGTGAGACCTGAGAACACAAACACAGTAGTGGTAGCAGTAAAAGTATTTTAAATGACATAAGGTAACATAACCAGTGGTGCATTCATGAATTTCTTTGTAAAATCTTATCTGCACAATCTCAAAGAGGTGTTGTGTAAGTGGTAGGCCTGTGGAATTTGAGAAGAACAGAAATACCTTGAAAGAAGTGCAAAGCTATGTAACTATTATCCATTCAAAACTTGCAGAACACAACCTGGTTATGCTGCTAGTTAAGTAAATAAAATTCTGAAGTAGGTAATTTGTAGGTAATTTCTGACACTTTCTTTCTTTCCTAATATGTCAGTCTGGACTTGGTAGGTGTGTTGTGGTTCTTGCCTTTATGTTGTGCTACATAATATCACTAGCAGGAATGGTGGTTTGCATTTCAAACCTATTAAAACTGTTCTGCATTCCTTATTCCTATTTAAACCATAAAGTCTGCGTGTTCAGTTGAAGTATTCATATTGCAAATGCACTGTGTCTGATAGAAGTGTAATAAGCTGTAGTTTATATACTGTAGCATGAAGTATAGCGAGGTGTTTCTAGGGTGGAGGCTGGACTGGAGGTGGGACTAACTCACCTTTCCCCCCCAACCCTGCCTCCTCTGGGGAATCAGGGTGGAGGTGATTGGCAGGGGGCTGCGGTTGGGTCTGAAGCCTGCTGGGAAGAACCCTCCTTTCATCTCGTCCAAGGCCAAATGCATATGCATCAGACGCCTCCTCAACAACCTTCCCCAACAGCAGTTCCCTACTGTGATTTGCCTTCAGGTTTAAAATGAGGCTCCAGGCAAAAACAGCAGAAGGGAGGGTGGGGCTGAGTTTAGAGAGATCAGTAGGTGTGTGGAAACAGCAGTTCATGGTTTCAGAGCATATGAAATTGCAGCATATGTTCTTGTCCACGTTGACTGAAGGAGGTGACCTCAATGGGGCTCTGGAAGGGTGCTTTGGCCCCAAACATTGCTGGTTTTGTGCTTTGCAGCTACAAAGACCTGTAAAACACTTTACTCACCGTGGTAGATGAGAGCAAAAGGATGCTCAATCACATATATTGAGTCAACAGTTTATTAAGTACACCTGCATTCACTGACCATTTTATCAGAAACACCTGCCATATAGGTACACTTTACACATAGGTTCCAATTACTGATCTGTTTCTGCAGTTCGCCTCCCTATAACCCATCCTTCAGTGGGAAGTTACCACCAAGGGACTACCACTGACCAGATCTTGTGGGTGATGGAGCATTTCCAGCAGAGCAGTGAGATCATCATTGTACTGGCCACTTAGGAAGGGCTACAGGATGAGTTATAGTGCCTAACAGTACACCTATAAGGTGATCCAACAATGTAGATGTGTCTAATAAAGTGCCCAATTAGTATATATATACTCTGTTATGAATACAGTCCTTTTTCCCAGGTTCTGTACTTTACAATTACAACAGCACCATCAAAAGTCAAGTTAAATGTCTGTCAGCAAGGAGATGTTTGCATGCTCAAGCTTCTCTCATTTTCTCACACCCTTCTCTCGCCTCTCTCCTCTGCCACCCCTCATTCTTCTCACCTATCTGCTAGGCCTGGAAGGCAGAGAAAGAAAGAGAGAGAGTGAGAGAGAGTGACTGAGATAAGTCTTTTGCCTATGGTCTCTTCCACAGTACAGCAGACGTGTCACTGCAGATTTGTCCTTCACACTCGTGTCCAGCAGACAGATGTATAGAAGAATATTCACCACTGCAAATGTTTCAGTGGAGAGGCATCCTGGGGTCTTTAGGCTGTTCTGATTGAGATTTCACTTGTCACTGTGCTGTACAATAGCAATGATCAACATGCAAAAACACTGTACTTGAGTGAAAGTACATACAATGGGGCAAAAAAGTATTTAGTCAGCCACTGATTGTGCAAGTTCTCCTACTTAGAAAGACGAGAGAGGTCTGTAATTTTCATCATAGGTACACTTCAACTATGAGAGACAAAATGAGAAAAAAAATCCAGGAAATCACATTGTAGGATTTTTAAAGAATTTATTTGTAAATTATGGTGGAAAATAAGTATTTTCACCCACAAACAAGCAAGATTTCTGGCTCTCACAGACCTTTAACTTCTTTAAGAAGCTCTTCGGTCTTCCACTCGTTACCTGTATTAATTACCTGTTTGACCTCATTATCTGTATAAAAGACACCTGTCCACAGCCTCAAACAGTCAGACTCCAAACTTAACCATGGTCAAGACCAAAGAGTTGTCATAGGACAGCAGGAAGAAAATTGTAGACCTGCACCAGGCTGAGAAGAGTGAATCTACAATAGGCAAGCAGGTTGGTGTGAATAAATCAACTGTGGGAGCAATTGTAAGAAAATGGAAGCCATACAAGACCATTGATAATCTCCCTTGATCTGGGGCCCCATGCAAGATCTCATCCTGTGGGGTCAAAATGATCAGAGAACGGTGAGCAAAAACCCCAGAACTACACGCAGGGACCTGATGAATGACCTGCAGAGAGCTGGGACCAAAGTAACAAAGGCTACCATCAGTAACACACTATGCCGAGAGGGACTCAAATCCTGCAGTGCCAGGCGTGTCCCCCTGCTTAAGTGTCCAGGCCTCTCTGAAGTTTGCCAGAGAGCATATGGATGATCCAGAAGAGGATTGGGAGAATATCATGTGGTCAGATGAAACCAAAATAGAACTCTTTGGTAAAAACTCAACTCGTCGTGTTTGGAGGAAGAATAATGCTGAGTTGCATCCCAAGAACACCATACCTGCTGTGAAGCATGGGGGTGGAAACATCATGCTTTGGGGCTGTTTTTCTGCAAAGAGGACAGGACGACTGATCTATGTTAAGGGAAGAATGAACGGGGCCATGTTTTGTGAGATTGTAGCCCAAAACCTCCTTCCATCAGTAAGAGCACCGAAGATGGAACGTGGCTGGGTCTTCCAGCATGTCATGATTCCAAACACACCGCTCGGGCAACGAAGGAGTGGCTCCGTAAAAAGCACGTCAAGGTCCTGGAGTGGCCTAGTGGTCTCCAGACCTCGACCCCATAGAAAATTTGTGGAGGGAATTGAAGCAACAGCCCCAAAACATCACTGCTCTAGAGGAGATCTGCAGGAGGAATGGGCCAAAATACCAGCTACAGTATGTGCAAACCTGGTGAAGACTTACAGGAAACGTTTGACCTCTGTCATTGCCAACAAAGGTTATGTTACAAAGTATTGAGTTGAACTGTTGTTGAGCAAATACTTATTTTCCACCATAATTTACAAATAAATTCTTTAAAAATCCTACACTGTGATTTCCTGGATTTTTTTTGTCTCTCATAGTTGAAGTGTACCTATGATGAAAATTACAGACCTCTCTCATCTTTCTAAGTAGGAGAACTTGCACAATCAGTGGCTGACTAAATACTTTTTTACCCCACTGTATGTCCTTTGTGAAACATTACTTGAGTGATAGCAGAAGGCCTATATTTCTATTTGTACTTGAGTTAAAATAGAAATGTACTTGCTTTTACATGAAGTAATGGCACTTTTATATACATTTATATATTTTTTATATACACACACACACACACACACACACACACACACACATATATATATATATATATATATATATATATATATATATATATATTTTTTTTTTTTTTTTTTTTTTTTTTTTCCCTAACCAGTCTTAAAGGCACAAAAACAAACAGTTTAACTCATTCTTAAATATGAAGAGAGTTTGAAAAAACTGGTAATGTAAAAATGAATTCTGGTATATAAAATCATCAATAATGTTATAAGAACTGACTTTGACGATGTATACATTTTTAATCACCCTCAATTTGTCCTGAAAGGCAATCGGTATTGGCCCCAAAAGCACTGATAGGTCCATCTCTAGAACAAACTGTACAGTTATCACATCTGGACTCATTTACATAAAATCCACTTGAGAAAAATACATTTACTCCTTGATCTCACCATATAGATAATAACACATGATCAGAGGCTTTATGACAGATGTCAATGAATTTTTACATCTTAAAGGCTGTGAATATAATGTTTACTGTCTGTAGAGGTTCACACCTATGATTTAATGCCTTAAATGGCCAGTATCGATGGGCCAAGATTTATTATACAATTGTATAACCTAAGAATAGTCCCTGTAGTCACAGAATAATAAGCCTGGGATTTTAAAGGGTTAATGTGAGCCAACATTCAAGGAGCTGCTGGACAGTATAGGACTTTCACTTTTTCCACCCCGACTGCAGGATAGATTAATGTATCATTATATACATGTTAATGTTTATCAATGTATATGTATATCCACTGGGTCTTCTGGTGTTAGCTGAGTTAGCTAGCTAGTAAATAAAGTGACTCTGTCTGTTGAAAGTGTGTGTGTGTGTGTGTGTGTGTGTGTGTGTGTGTGTGTGTGTGTGTGTGTGTGTGTATTTGTGTGTTTCTACCTCATATTAATTCAGGGGCAGGGTTCAGCAAATAGGTCAGTTAGCTGAAGTGTCTATGGTAAGCCATTTTAGCTTTTTTTTTAATTCTTGATAGTAGAAATGGGGGTCATTTCAGTTATTATGGAGCTTCCTACCAGTTACCATGAGCAAAAAAAGAAGAAAACATATTAACATATATTTTTCATTTAAATATGTTTTTGTTTGGCTGGTGTATCAAAAAATACCAGATTAAAAATTATTTTTATAATTATTTTGCCTTTGCATGGTCCTGCTTTTTGATTGTTCTGGTTATTTTGACTTTTTAGCTCTGTAACTAAAAGTATTTTTGTTTGTCATTTTGCTAGACATTGCTGATTGTGATAGAGATCACTTAATCTTGCGCTGTTTATGTCTAGGTCGAAGTGCTTGATGTTGATAAAATGTGCTGTACAGCTGTTTAGGCATGTGTTTGATATGTGTTGTATGCACCTCATGCACCTGTCTTATAATTCACACTCACTTAAGTTTAGCAGACTGATGGTTCTCCACAGGTATCATTGAATGGAGGATCTTGCATAAATAACAGTTATTAAAACAATTACTAATAAAAACTTGAACATAGTAAAGAAATTAAAAAGTGTAATTCTTACTCTTAAGAATAAAAACTAGTATAGTATAGTACAGTATAGTACAGTATATTGTAGTATTGTATAGTAAGATCTATAGTATAGCATAGTATAGTATAGTAAGAACTATAGTATAGTATAGTATAGTATAGTATAGTATAGTATAGGATAGGATAGGATAGTATAGTAAGAACTATAGTATAGAAAGATCTCTAGTATAGTATAGTATAGTAAGAAGTATAGTATAGTATAGTATAGTATAGTATAGTATAGTATAGTATAGTATAGTATAGTACAGTAAGAACTACATTTTTACACTGGACCATGAAAATGGTCACTTTGTCCTTAGCTCCTCCCCGTCTGTCTCTGCAGGTCTGTGCAGTGTTTTTTTCTACTCGTTGGCCAATAACTGCCTGATTGGGTGGCATTACTGAAATTATCCAATTAGACACATTGCATTAGGGTGCATCTACACACACATACACACACACACACCGTGCTGTGCATCCTGAGCAAGTCTCTTCCTCTACACATTTACACCTCACGTCAACCCTTTTGCACGCACACACACACATACACACATTCACCTCTCAGCACTGGCTGTCTTTCAGCTGAGCGGTATGCTATCAGTATCTGGCTTGCTCCTCAGCCATATGGCTCATGAATGGGTCTGCATGACACGGCCACCCCAGGAGTGACTGGCGGTCATTGGAGTTAGAGTGGCAGCTGTCAGAGAAATGGAAAACGGATGCAGGTGGAGTGTAGAGTTTGCTTTGTCTCTTTATCTATATCAGGGGTCAGCAACATGCAGATCTAGGACCACATGCAGCTCTTTTACTGCCCTGCTAGTTTCTCCACAGCAGAATTAGATTTTTAGGTAACAATAAAATAATCCACCTTTGCAGTACAATAAAGCTCTGCTGATCATTCTAACACAGTTAAAAAATGGTCTTAAATGCTGGAATTATATGTATAACTGCTTATTCACACTTTAACCCTGAAGACTGAAGCACAGACTGCTGGTCACACAGCAATGCAGAAAACAGTCTTGCCTAGCCAGTAGCTAGTGAAAAGACAAAGAGAATTTAAGGGAAACTTTGATAATTTGGAGATAAATGGACATATCTGCATTTATAATCAGTCCAGCTGGGTACTGCTGATACATTTAATCCGCAACAAGAAACTGTAAAATACTAAAAAGTTGCAAAGCTGAAGTCTCACTCATCAGCTTCTTGTTTGAATTTTCCAGTTCCATCTTAAAGGTGCTGTAACGAGGAGTGATGAGGCGGACGCATGAGCTGAGAAAAGCGAGATTTATTCTAGGTAAATCCAGGGTCATGGTCATAATGGTCCAGGTTCAAATAGACAACACAGAGAGCAGGAGGGACAGACATGACGAAAAAGCACAGGTTACACAAACAACTGGGGCTGAAAAATCAAAAACCATACATCAAACACATACAGCACGCTCAAACAAAGATCAACACAAACCAGGGCAAACACAGGGCTTATATATCACAGGGATGACGAGGGACAGGTGGTAAACAGGTGGAAATAATCAGGGGCGGAGTTGCAAAACAAGGGGGCAGGACATCAAAGAATCAAAACAAAGAGGCACGTAGACTACCAGACAGTAAACAGAATAGCACATGGTGGAGTGGGAGGAGCCAATCGTGACAGGTACAGCAATTAGCAAAATCGTTAGCTGCACTCCAAAACCAAAAAGCTGGCAAATGACAAACTACATTATGACATACTGAGGGGTGGCACGGTGGCGTGGTAGGTAGCGCTGTCGCCTCACAGCGAGGAGGGCCTGGGTTCGATTCCCCGGCCGGGTGACCGGGGTCCTCTCTGTGTGGAGTTTGCATGTTCTCCCCGTGTCTGCGTGGGTTTCCTCCGGGTTCTCCAGTTTCCTCCCACAGTCCAAAGATGTGCAGTCAGGCCAATTGGAGATACTAAATTGCCCCTAGGTGTGACTGTCTGTCTGTCTGCCCTGCGATGGACTGGCGACCTGTCCAGGGTGTATCCTGCCTTCCACCCAAAGACTTCTGGGATAGGCTCCAGCACCCCCCCACGACCCTGATGGAGAAGCAGCTTAGAAAATGGATGACATACTGTATTTACATTACTTTAATAAAATGGACATGTTGTGGCTCCCAAGGTGGGAAAAATGTATCTAACATTTGGGTTGCCCACTTCTGGTCTATGTTTGTTGATTTTGTTTGTTGTTTGTTGATTTTCTGAAAATGAGTCCACATTCCTGCACGGAGAATACATTTATGCACCTTTTAATGCACGACTGTTGTTCACTAACCACATTATATACTTTCTGCTTTATTCTTTTCCAATATCTAAGCTCAATGAAAATAATATACTAAAATGCCATATTTGAAGGGGAATCCCACCAATTTTTCAAAGTTTCTGCATAATTCACTTGTTGAGATTCAAGGTGGTTTGATGTGAAGTGGTTCATTATAACGATATTACTGATGTGGATTTCTTTACAGTGGTGGTTTCAGGAAAATGTGTATTTTAACTGAAACTCCTTCTCCAAAACAATCAGAAACTACATATAAGCTCTACTGTGAAAAAGGGTTGAAAAAGGTGAAGAACAACACAATAAGATGTCACGGTGTTACTTTTAATACATGTTTAAGACAATAGGGCCCAAAATGTGTTAAAAATAGATAACACAAAAGCATGTTGTTAATTAACACATCATTTAAAAAAGTGTATCTGTTGTTGTAACAAAATGTGTAGCATTATAGGAGAGCAACATTCTTTTGAAAAATTTCTTTTGGTCCATTTATCAGGAAATGTTCACACTATATGAAGAGTAGCTATGTAACAAAATTTATAAAGCAAAGAAAAAATTACAAGTTTCAGATGTGACAGCAAAGTTATGTATATATGTAATACAATCCATCTTCTGTTCTACCAAATGTACCTCATGTGCCACATCAGTTTGACGTCTTTATTTCCCTGAAATGTTCTTTCATATTCTCTCTCTCTCTCTCTCTCTCTCTCTCTCTCTCTCTCTCTCTCTCTCTCTCTCTCTCTCTCGCTCTCTCACTCTCTCTCTCTCTCTCGCTCTCTCTCTCTCTCTCTCTCTCTCTCTCTCTCTCTCGCTCTCTCTCTCTCTCTCTCTCTCTCTCTCTCTCTCTCTCTCTCGCTCTCTCGCTCTGCCTTTAACCTCTATAGCAGCTACTTGTTGATATTGAAGTGTGAGCAAGAAATGTGTCTTTCTCACTCTCTCTCTTTCTCTCTCTAGATTCCTCTATTTAAGGGTCTCTTTCACTGTCTCTCTCTCACCCTCTCTCTTTTTCTCTCCCTGTTCATCTCTCTCTCCTTCTCTCTCTCACACTTTCTCTTGCTCTCTCTCTCTCACTTTCTCGCTCTCTCTCTCTTTCTCTCTCTCTGTCTCTCTCTCTCTCACTTTCTCTCTCTCTCTCTTTCTCTCTCTCTGTCTCTCTCTCTCACCTTCTCTCATCTTCCCCCTGTGCATTCAGTCTCTTCATGAAGGAAGGCTATTTCTTCATATTAAGGTATATCAACACAGATGTAAGAATTTTGGCTTTCTCCCCCACCCTCACTCTCTCTCTCTCTCCCTCTATCTCTCTCTCTCTCTCTCTCTCTCTCTCTCTCTCTCTCTCTCTCTCTCTCTCCCTCTATCTCTCTCTCTCTCTCTCTCTCTCTCTCTGTGAGATACATTATTCAAGCCTGGCGCTTTAAGTAGGTCATGCCGCCATAGCCTTCAAATGAGCCCAGACTGGGAATGCGCACACACACACACACACACACACACACACACAGAAAAGCACACTGTGCTTTCCACCTCGTTCTTTCACGCTAATCTCTAATTCAGCGGTTATATGAGGTTCCATAGTTGTATAGCAGTATAGCAGGGAGATTGTGGAGATTTGTATTTGTGTGTGTGTGTGTGTGTGTGCATGTGTGTGTGTGCGTGTGTGTGTGTTGTGGGGGTGGAATGACCATTTGCAGCTAATTTAGGAGCCGGATTTACTACAGGGAGACTGCAGTCAAAACACAGAGAAACTGGAGAGAGTGCAAAGTGATATTCTCGCACTCGCTCACTCACTATCTCTCACTATCTCTCTCTCTGCCTCTCTTTCCCTCTCTGTGTGTCTGCTCTCTTCTCCTCAAGAGACCTTTGTTAGCACGGCTGCACTGAGGAGCCGCCTTCTCCCTGCCTTTGTGTACTGTATGTGTGCTGATACCTTTACCAGCACACACAGTCACTAAAGGAGAGAACATCTTCACCCATATATAAAACACTTTGCATTCATCATAGATATCGCTGCTGTCAGAACAAAACCTCCATTTGTATCATTTGTACATTTTTGACATAATTTGAAAAAATAATATCTGTTGCCCTTTACATTGTTTGTAAATTTCATGATGAATGGAGCAAAAGAAACAGCCCAAAATTACTTAGAAAAAATTCTGGTTCCACTGACTAACATTAAAAGTAAAGTATGATTTTTTTGTCCTCCTTTAAAGTTATCATGTGGTATCATCATAGCATGTGCTTTGTGAACATTCAACACTGAATTACCCTAAAAATGGCAAAATTATATCACATCATACATGTAAAGATACAACAGGAACAATACTCACTCTACGTGTTTTTGCAGTGTCTGAATGTGGGGTCACACAATATGCAAAGGTCCAAAGGTCTGCAGAGTATTATTATGGAATTTGTCCCTTCTTTGCTATAGTAACAGTGGCTACTCTTCTGAGAAGGCTTTACTCTAGATATTGCAGAATTGCTGTGAGGATTTGATTGCATTCAGCCACAACCACAACAGTGAGGTCAGGTACTGATGTTGGATAATTAGTTTTGGATCAAAAATGCCATTCCAACTCACCCCAGAGGTACTGTATGGAACGCCACCACTTCATGGAACGCCCATGGATTTTGTACTACTCTAGCTGATGCTTGGCTTTGGGCAAGGTGACCAGCTCATACACAGCTGCTTCAGAGTATCCCATTCTGTTGGTCAGTGCTTTTTATACAGTGTGTGCACAGGTGAATCACTCAGTCAGAACTGGGTGCACATATACAGTTGACTATATATTGCTGGTCCTCACAATGTAGGTTAGCTCCACGCTTCTCAGGTTTTACTATAAAACCAGCACATGCCTTAAAAATGTACCACAACAAAAACACACATGGACCAGGAATGCTGAGAGTAATCCTATCACTGTAAAATGCCATCAGAAACCCAAAGCCAGTGACAGCTGTGTGGGGCAACCATCCCAGCGCCTCGCCCAGTCTCTCTCTCTCACTCTCTCTCTCTCTCTCTCTCTCTCTCTCTCTCTCTCTCTCTCTCTCTCTCTCTCTCTCTCTGTTTCTCCCCTCAGTGAGTGCTGTGCCTGAGAAACGCTCCCTTTCCTCTCCTCCATCAGCATTGCTCCAGCAGGCCATCTGTCAGCGCTAATGGATGCACGCTCATTTGCATGGCTGATGAGCGCTCCTCGTTTGGCAGGGCTCGAGCAGAAGGTCGCATTCTGACGCGTCGGAGAAGGAGAAATTTTGGCAGGGAGAGAAGAGAGAGACACAAAGACCTGTAGATAGGGTTGTAAGAGAGAGAGAGAGAGAGAGAGACTCTCAGTCTCTGTGCTCCTATATGTGCATGTGAAACATCAAGTAAAATACATATACACTCATATTAAATATTTTCGCTTTTTTATTTAGTCTTTGCAAAGAGAGAGGGAGTGCATGTATACATTTAAATGGTTATGTAATTGATTTAAAAAATATTGTTGTCTATTTTTTACATATCATCACTGTCCAAAAAAACAAGTATCTCTAAAATAGTACATTTATAGGAGAAACGCTCTTATTTTGTAATGTAAGTTAACATAAAGAGGTTTTATTACAAGCAATTTTAGAGGATTTCTATTTGTCCAATCATCATGAAATTTTCACACACCATAAATGACAGCTGGATGTAGAAAAATAAAAATGAAAAAAATGGACATACATGGACAGTGGCAAAATGTAAAATTTATGTGTACTGCATATTTAACTTATTTGTTTATGTGCAATTATATGCAGTGCAGGATCAACAAAGTTCTATCTATATATCTACCTAGCTGTCTAGCTAGCTATTTCCATTCTTTTATTTCTGTGGAAATGAAAACATTCACAGGTTTCTGTCCATCCTTCCAGTATGAGAATGCTATGGGTCTGAAAGGATGTGTAGCTGCCAAGAAGTCATTACAGAGAAAAAGAAACAGAAAAAAGAAGAAAATGCTAGAACTTCAAATGTGTGAAATAAATTGCAGATTTCTGAAACACTGAAGCCTCATGGTAAGAGACCTATAAAAGACAAAGAGATCCCCTGAAAATCTTTATAATTAATAATCCTTGCCTTTTTTGACTGAAAATAAAATAAATTAAAGGAGGTCTATGACATATGTGCAGTGCTGTATGGCAGTATGAACTTGCTTATTGAGGTTTTGGTTATTGAGGTTATTTCAGGTGAAGGTATAGCAGTATTCAACTAAATATAGAAAAAAAATATATAAAGATGTGTGAGAATGTATGCACCATCTCTGAAAGTAAATCAGCCCCTATGAGGCTCCTCCAGCCTATCAGTCTGCATTTGTCTTCTTCACCAGTGAAGACATGTCTGCCCCCCAATACACACACACACACACACACACACACACACATACACACACACGCCGCTGCCTCAGCTCTTTCCTCATGCCTGTGTGTGTCTCCTCCAGTCTCTTCTCCTCTCAGCCTCCCCAAGCTATCTCCTTTAATTACTGCTTATGGCTCCCTGTGCCACCCCCACCCCCCTAAATCCCTGCTCTCTGAGGCTGAGGCTGCTCTTTGTGCCTGTCGCCTCCATCACTGGTGTGTTGCCTCCAGCCTCTGATCTCAGAGCAGTGTGGCATTTCTCATTTTCTCATTTGGGATATGGTGAAAATAAAGATTTTAGAGCGGAGCTGATCTCAGACCAAACCTTATGGGTGCTGTCACAGCCCCTGCAGCCCCTGCAGAATAACACTGAGAGTGGGGAGGATAAGGGAAAGTGCCAGACAGGCTTGCAGGCTTCTCTAAACGGCAGACTTTGATGCTGAGGCTGTGAAAGAGCTTTGAGAGTGGTGTGATTGCTCTGTGTGTGCATGTGGCGTCTATCGATCGGTCTGTTTTCCAGAGAAGTGACAAGAAGGTTGTTCATGGCACACACAAATGGCGTCTTCTCCAGTCATTCTCCAGCGTAAACACAAAACAGTTTTGGAAAGCCTCATAGAGTTTCTTAATCATTATTGCCACAGTTGTACCACATATCCTGGACAGTGGTTACCATTTGATTTAAAATGCTAATGTGTATTACTGCATGCAACAGTCCTTGGCTATCAGACTCCTGCATATTATGGTTTTTGTCTAATGAGTGTCTGCATCCATGCGGGTAATTTCCGTACGAGTGTGTTTTACAGTGGACCCTCTTGAGCATTGCCAGTAAGGTAGAGTACCCTCCACACATGTCCTCGATGCTAGGCGGCTTTTTTAGCCAGTCTCCCTTTCCATTAATTAGCCTCTCCATTTTCTGCTGGCTACTCTGACATTTCCCCGCTACTAATTCACTGATTAAGCCTATTAATGTGATTAGAGAGGCATTTCTAAGACAGCTGCCATTATATACAGTATGCAAACGAGAGGCAGCTCAGTTGCCCCCACCATTCATCTGTTGTTCAAACAGCATAGGTAGAAAGGTGAGAACACAATAAAAGAGCTGTTTGTCTTTCTTAAACTGCCTTGTTTAGTCGCTACCCTTGCTGAATCTTCCTCCGCTGTGCAGCTCAGCACCAGTGTGTTTAGCACCAAGAGCTGTACATTCAGTCTTGGTTTTCAGCTCTAGGAGCTTCTACAAGACCCTTTAAATTCACAACCACAAGATACACTCTATCTAGATTTGTCTGGATATTATGCTGCATTTATAGACATGTAAAATGATTACAGATAGTACTACACATTTTGGCCTGCTTTTTTGGGAGATTTCAGCACTCAGAGCTGCCCACTATTTGTTACATTTCATACACATTTTTAACACCATGTGCTGTCCAATGTTTGTTACATTTCAGAACTGGGAACTGTCCACTGTTTGTTACATTTCAGCACCAGGAACTGTCCACTGCCTACATTTCCCAAATACACAGTAGTATTAGATCTAAAATAGAAATGATTCTAAAAAATAACCTAGAGAAAGCACCATACATTAGCATTTTGGCCTATATTTCATTGCAACAGGAAAACTTTGTTCTCTTTTGGGGATTACATCAAATCGTGAGCTGACAGTGACAGCATGCGCTGAAAGCAGAGATTGTCCTCATGTAATGTGGGACTGAATTAATTTTCCATGAGGTATGTTTTGCATCCCTTTAATTCATATTCCATACCAAGCATGCACTGTCTTTCTCTTTCTCCCTCTCTGTCTCTCTCTCTATCTCTCTCTCTCTCTCTCTCTCTCTCTCTCTCTCTCTCTCACACACACACACACACACACACACACACATACACACACACACACAGACACACACACACACCGAGTCTGCTGCACACGATACTGCACTCACATGGCTCTGTACACTCTGTGGTCTAAGGGGAGAGCTATGCAGGGAGTGACTAAGAACGGACAGTCTACAGCACAAAAATAACATAGAGGAGAGAGATAGAGATAGAGAGAGAGAGAGAGAGAGAGAGAGAGTGCAACAGAAAGAGAAACTGAAATACATTCCCCTTGTTTCTCACAGGCCAGGAAATGGACGCTTCAGTGTAAGCTTCGCCAGTTTCTCTCATTCTGTCCCCGTCTCTTTGCATAGCGGCTGGCTGGCTGCTGTCTGCTGGAGAGAGGAAGACGGTAAGTCTGGCTCTGCCTGCTTCATCCTCCACACTTTTGCTCTGCTGCTGCAGTCTCTGTCTCTCCGTCTCTCTCTCTCTCTCTCTCTCCTACCTCGTACATCCCTCCCTCCCTCTCTCCATCTCTCACTCCCCTCCTTCCTGTCTGTCTGCCTCTCTCACTCTCCCTCCCTCCCTCCTTCTCTCTCTCTCTCTCTCTCTCCTCTAGAGCGGCTGCAGCTCGCCCCGCTCCTCCACTCCCTCTCCCTCTCCATCTCTCCAAGTGCTAGCGGATAATAATACAGACAGAGAGCTCAAACAAAGAAAGATTGATAGAACGAGGGAAGAGAGGTGCGAACGAGTGAACAGTGCAAAAAGAAAAGGAGAGAAAAGAAAGAAAGAGACGGTGGCAGGCAACGGGTAGAGAGAGAGGAGGAGAGAAAGAGAGAGAGAGAGAGAGAGAGAGAGAGAGAGAGAGAAAGACAGAGTGTCGCCATTTCAGTAGGTTTCACTTTGTTTACTTCTTGTTTTGCAGTGTTGGCATTATGTGTTGTGATGACTGGTTTAAAATTATGGAGTGTATGGGTGTCTGTGCATGTGTATATGTGGATGTATGTGTATGTGCTTGTATATATATGTATGTATGTATGCGTGATGATAGAAGGGAGTGTTAGAGACTGCCATACATTGGTGAAGAAATCACTTGTGCATTCCAGCACACTAAACTGTGGAGTAGCCATCTGACAAAGTGATTACGGCCAGTTTTGTGCATTTGTAAGAGTTGTGCTGGACTGGCGACAGCACAGTTGCTCAGTAACTTGACTTTTTTGTCTTTGTCAGCTCTTTCTCAAGCTGAATAAGTAATTTCTTACTAATCTTTGTCATACATTAATTTTGTGTGCTTGTTACATGGCTTGTAAATGCAGCACTCAGGTAACTTTGCATTCTGAGGGGGAACAAGGAAGAATGTGCAGCTGTGAAAGTTTAGCAATTTAAACTTGTGCAAGTCTTTCTGGGAGAACTAGCCTCAGATTTTAAACAAAGGGAGAACTCCACAGATGCTTAAGCGGCGAATAGCAAGGTAAGCCAATAGTGTGTGGAACACCCATTGAGAGTATATACCTATGCAGAGTTTATCATTTATATTTACAAATGTTTATTATGAATAAGCCACAGCAATGTTGCACTTTTAAGTGGAATACACTTCAGCAATGAAATCATAGAAATTACAGTCGAAATGTCTAGAAAACAATGTGAAAGAAGAAGCAATTGGAAGTTGTGAATGTTAAAGCAACTAGTTATTCATAATTCATATGTACAAGCATTAGATGTGTTTATGCAGAGTAGAAGGTTGTTGTAAGCAGGAAAAGTTGCCTTTTGCCGCTGATGTGAAAACAGTCATCCTGTTTGTGTCTCACTGATTAAGAGTAGGTTTTTGGAAGTGTGTCCTGCAGGAGCTGCTGCAGATTCTCCACAGCCATCACTTCAAATACTTCTAAATGAATGATTACATTCTGCATCTACATAATAGACTCATCGCAGCATTTATTCCTCAGTGAATTTAAGATCATGCTTTGATCCCCAGAAGTTGCCATATTGTTCTGCACACCAGAGTTGTGTTAATATGTGGATCTTTTTATAGTTTGTGTCTGTTTTTTACAAAGTTTAAGTCTTTGTCTGAACTTTGACGCATCTGTAAAAGTTTAAGGGCTTTTTTCTGATGGCCATGTATTGCATCTCACAATGGACAGACTGGAAATTTCTTTCAGGGGCAGCAACACAGAGGCATCATTAGGTTTACAGTGAAATGGTTAAAGTCTGACTTTGGAGTTTGGGGCTAACCATTACATATGATGTATGATTATGTATGATTTCTAGTATGAGATGGATTGTGAATTTTGAAACGGAAGGTTTCGTATGAAGCTCATTATGAATTTTTTGAGGCAAAACATTTCACTTTGAAAATGAGGCAGGGCACAGTGTGAATCTTAAGGTAGAATGTATGTGATATGGCATAGATTGTGATAGTAGTAAAAGACATTCTGAGACAGAACGTCACAGCTGAGAATGAATTTTGCAGCTGATAATGAAATCTGAGGTAGAGCATTCAACATAAAGCCAATTACATTTTTATATTAAGAATACTTAATGGAAGTTTTAGGGTGGAAGGTTTACTCATGAAGTGATTATTTAGTATGAAGGTTGAGGTAGAAAGTATTTTGAGGTACTTTTAGACTAGAACTTTCATGAGGCAGGTTTAGTGTAAGGCTAGTTAAGGAATTTTAAGACAGAATATTTCATATGAGCCTGACAGTGAATGTTGAGGTAGAAGTTTCAGTATTGAGCCATTTGTGAAATCTAAGGCAGAATATTTAATGAGGCAAACTACAGTAGATGTGTAAGGTGTTTTGGTTTTAGAAATTTTAGTATGGAACTCAGTATGAACCTTGAGACAGGCTATTTTATATATGGCTGATTATGAATTCTGAGGCACAAGATGTAATATAAAACAGACTGTCAATATTGAAGTTTGAATTTTCAGGTTTTAATAAGGAGCTGAGACCACATTTAATTTAGTACTAATCATTAATGTTGAGGTTGCACATGTCTTATAAGACTCAATATGAGTACAGAGTTTAGAATAATGCTGAATTTTAATGCAGAAGATATGAGGCAGACTGACTCCTGAAGTAGATATGTCAGTATGGAGTTAATTTTGAATGTTTATGTAGAAAATTTAATACATTTTAGCATGGAGCATATGACCTTTTAGATTTAATACTGTGACTGATTATGAATCTGGCTCAAAATATTTAAGTATTAATTTTGAGCTAGAAGGTATTTTTAGGCTTAAGTTTTAGTATGTAGATCTCTGCCCTACATGCTGTAGACTGGGTTTCAATCCCTCATCAGGGCAAACACCCTACACTATACCTATGAGTCCTTGGGCAAGATTCCTAACACTACTCTCACCTACCTCTGTAAAAATGATCAAATTGTAAGTCGCTCTGGATAAGAGCATCTGCCAAATGCCATTAACGTGATGTAAATGAGGCAGAAGATTGAATTTGAGGCTGATAATGAATTTTGATGTGGCATGCCTAATCAGAGACTGATAAGCTTATTCTTACAAAAGTGAGAAGGTTTAAAAAGACTGTGAATTTTGAGGCAGAATATTTCAATGGAGGTGGTGAATTTTGAGGTAGAAGTTTCAGTTTAGAGCTGATTATGAATTTTGAGCAGGAACATTTAATATAAGTCTGATGATGAGTTTGGAGGCAGCAGGTTTAGAATGAGGCTGATTATGTGTTCTTATGAGCAGATCTGAATGATGTGTCTGAGAGCTCCATGACCCCAGAGGGTTTCCCTGCCTCAGACAGCCAGGCTCAGTGAGTCATTAATAAGATAGCTGGCTGAGGGAGAGAGAGAGTAAGAAAGGGAGAGAGAGAGAGAGAGAGAGAGAGAGAGACCCTGCCTGTTTCACAATGTTACAAGCTTAATGAACACCCCCACCCTCACCCCAACACACATACGCCCGCGCACACACGCATGTATGCACACACACTGTCTGATGTGCGGCAATGGCTTGGATAAAAATAGCCTCTTTGGTGAAGGCGGCTTGGGGAGGAACAATAGCAAGTGGATGGCTTTTCAGCTGTGCATAATGTACATGCATGACATAATTATCTCACTGAATATGTGACCTGTTGTGTCCACACTTTATCCTATAAAGAATTCAAATGGGTCTTACCCTATGTCATTTCAATTATCACAATACATTTAATGCAAACACGCTCTGCCACATTTTAATAAAATTTTAGGTCAGAATTGTTTGCATTTCCGTTGAGATTCACTACATACACTAGAATATGCAGAGGTAGAACAATACCCCTCAGTGATTTTGAATTGCATATGAGCTGCAGCGTTCCCTCTGCTAGTTTTCCAGGAGAGAAAGCCACCTCCTGCAGTAAACTCTGATTTCTTTGGTGATGCTCTGTCAATCCATTAAAGGCTTTCCATTGCTAAGGCCTTAAAGACTCCATTTGAAATCATGACACCAATGGGACAATCTTACTGCAGTCAAAGTCTTGTCTTTTAACTAGGTGTAGTCTATGTTCATTTATCATTAATGAATTGTTCTCCAACAAATGCCTTGCTTCACAGCAGTTATACAGTCTAAGACTGCAAATTTAAGGGCATCTGTGACCATTTATGTACAGCATAATAGATAGGGAGGTGATGATGGTTATGGTTTTGTTCGCAATTACTGTAATTGTATGTTTCATTAATAATTATTTAATGTCAGGCTAATGTACCGTAGGCGACTTAGCTCTTTGCATCCACAAGAAAGAATAGATGCAAATATTTTTGCCTGTTCTTGTCTCAGACTGCGGCTGAGCACAAGCCAAGTTTAATGTGTTGAATTTGTCACTTTTATAATATAAGTGTGCCTGATACATCTGGCCAAGTCAGAAAGCAATAACAGGAGACTTCACAGAATAGAAGACCAGGGAAAGATTTTAAGAATATCAAGACTAACTCTTTCTTTCTTTCTTTCCCATTTGGCATTCAATAATGCAAAATTATACTGCAATTCTGAGGGAGAAGTAAAGGAGTACTATGGCCAACTTCAAATTTATACAATTTTCCTCTTACCTCAGATTTAGTCTGTCAGCCAAGATGTATTATTGTCCAGTTTCTTTAGTTTAGAACTGGATCTGCAAGGCTAAATTTGCTAGCAAACACTAGAACACAAAGGTCACCCTAATAGCCCAAACCCTTCTCATAAAAATATTTCACCAACTATTCTCTCAACTTGCTCAAACTGCATCCAGTTCTTCATTTAGGTCACACAGTCACGTCAATGTGGTTTAGGACACAGCATTCTAGATCCAACTCCTAAGCAGGTCTGAAAATATTGTGCTGTTTAAAAAGACTAGCCATAGTGTTCAGCTACACAGTGAATTTTTATGTATTTTTTATAGCTCACAGTGAATCATACTGTACACTATACCACATCAGCAGGTCTTAATAAAGACCTGAGTACAGTTTGAGCAGGTTGTGAGAACTTTTGGTGATGCATTTTATATAAATGAGTTTATTAGTAATGTTTGCATCACAGCTCCAGTTCTAAACAATTTGGACCTCAAATTGGCTGACTGACTGAAAGTGAAAGTAAAAAATTCAGCAAATTTGCAGTTTTTGCTAAATATTCATTTAAAGCCGAGGCCTTACACAGGAATTCACTGCATTTCTATTGACAATCAAACTAGCATATTCTGACTAACTACATAGTGGACTAAGATATGTCTGCTCTACTCTATTTCTGCTAAAAGCTGTAGAAATAGAGGAACAGAAGCACCATATGGTAGGACTGTGGATTTAAGTTAGTGCTGAAGAACAAAAAGAACAAAACAGAATGGAAAAAAACAGATGGAGCAGCTATCTAGGGCTTTTGTTTTTTTTAAGGCCATGGTTTTTTCTACACTGCGTGAGTACAGCATGGTTATCTTGTATGAAGGCCACAGTCACTCAGACGATGCTGTACTCCTGTTGCGTTTCCATGGGAAGCCCTCATCTACGTATATGACACACTGCTGCTGTGACCTAGATGAAGAGAAGGAGAGAGAGACAGAGAGATGGAGTGAACGAGAAAGCAAGAGAGAATGTAGCGAAGAAAAAGATGGCCCTGGCTGTATCCCAGCAGGCTTGCACAGTAAACAATTTCAGCCTTGCCGTTCACCCTCAGTAAACAGCTGGAAATCAGCAGAGGCCTCAACTGGGTCATCTTCTAATGGCAAATATTGAACACAATGGAGCTGTGCAGCACTACCTCACCAGATTCATCAGTTCTCCCTGAATAGATGACACTGCTGCTGAAAACTGTGTTGTTGAAGACTTTGGGGGAGGGGAGGTTATGAAGAGTTGCCATTAACCCTGTAATGTAAGCAAACATGAACATAAACACAAACATATTAGTTTCATAGGAAATAATTTATAGTAGTTACTGAAGAGAAAGTCTTAAAGGAATTGTTCAGTTTATTATCTGTCTGCTGCATCTGTAGCATACAGTCGATTACAACAGGGAATACTTTCCTTGTACCTAGAAAAGAACAGAGAAAAAAAAATCACACTTATAATAGAAGGCAGTGGGTCGGTGCTATTATAAAAGTATTTTGAGTCAGTGGGTTTTCTGTACTATTACTAAATATAGGAAAACCTGTTCTGATTTATTGTCTGTGGTAATTGTACATGATTGCAATTGTAACTAGAAAGGGAAAGTTCATGAAGAAAGTTCATTTTAACATTTTAACGAACTTAACTGACTTTTTGAAGCCAATGTAAAGTTCGTTAAAATGTTAAAATGGTTGAAAACTGTTCATAGTTGTTAAAATGTTCCCAAATGTTGTTAAGCAGAAGCTGCAGTATCCATGATGGATGGTAATTGGTTGCTAGGTGCTACTGTTTGACTGTATTTAAGTGCTACCTTAAAGAGAGTTCCAACTGAAATTCCATGCCACCTTAATTTTAATGCTATGTTAATTGAAGTTCCACCTTAAATTCTTTGCCACCTTTAATTTAGTGCTATGTAATTGTCGTTCCATCTTAAGTTTAGTGCCACCTTAAAAACAGTTCCATTTTAAATTCACTGCCACCTTAAAAGAAATTCTACCTTAAATTCTGTACCACCTTAGGTTTATTGCTATGCCAAAGTTCCACCTTGAATTCAGTGCTAACATAAATGCAGCTCCACCTTAATTTCAATTTTAATTTTATTTCAATGTTAATTGAAGTTCCACCTTAAATTCTGTGTCATGTTAATTTTAGTGCTACTTTAAAGAGAGTTCCACCTTAAATTCTGTGCCTACTTAAAGTTAGTGCTATGTTAATAGCAGTTCCATCTTAAATGTAATGCTATGTTAAATGAAGTTCCACCTTAAATTTTGTGATATGTTAATAGCAGTTCCACCTCATATTTAATGCTATGTCAATTAAGGTTCCACCTTATATTTGGTAATATGTTAATAGCAGTTTCACCTTAAATTTAATGCTATGTTAATTGAAGTTCCAACTTAAATTTAGTGATATGTTAATAGCAATTCCACCTTAAATTTAATTCTATGATAATTGATGTTCCACCTTAAATTCTGTGCCATATTAAATTTAGTGTTATGTTCATTGAAGTTCTACCTTAATTTCTGTTCCAAATTGAATTTAGTCACATGTTGATAGCAGTTCCACCTTAAATGTATTGCTATGTTAATTGAAGTTCCACTTTAAATTTAGTGCTATGTTAACTGAAGTTCCACCTTAAATTTAGTCATATATTAATGGCAGTTTCACTTTAAATTTAATGCTGTGTTAAGTGAAGTTCCACCTTAAATTTATTGATAATGTTTGCTGTCTGGTGTCGACCATAGGAGGATGGGTTCCCCTTCTGAGTCTTGGTTCCTCTCAAGGTTTCTTCCTCTTTTAGGGAGTTTTTCCTTGCCACCGTCGCCGCTGGCTTGCTCATGGGGGCTCGGACCCGGATTTTCTTTCTTCTTTTCTCTTCTCTCTGTAATACTGATTGTTCTGTAAAGCTGCTTTGTGACAACACCTGTTGTAAAAAGCGCTATATAAATAAATTTTGCTTGCTTGCTTGCATATGTTAATAACAGTTCCACCTTAAATTTAATGCTATGTTAATTGAAATTCCACCTTAGATTTAGTGCTATATTAATTGAAATTCTACATTAAATTTTGTGATATGTTAATAGCAGTTCCACCTTAAATTTAATGTTATGTTAATTGAAATTCCACCTTAAAGTTTGTGCCATCTTAAGTTTAATGCTATGTTAATTGAAGTTCCACCACAGTGCTACCCAAGTGTAATTCCACTTTATTCCGCCAGTTCCACCTTAACAAAATCATTATGTGTGCTGATATTGCTGAGCATTAGGCTGGGAGCATGTGAGACATTGTGCTCCGTGTGTGAGTTTGTATGTGTTGTGTGAGTGAGGAGCCCATTGTGACATCATGTGTGGCATGCTGCCAACATTCCGCTCATTAATTCCCTAAGAGGAAAAATATTGACTTTGAACACTAATTTTCCAGAAACTGTACATCGGCTCGCTTAGAAAAGCACAAGCACATTCCATGGGTATAGGATCTACGATCCTGCAAAGGTTCGTGGTTCTGGCTTGAAAACTGTACGAAGAGCATTTACTTTTTTGAGTATAGAATAATAATAATAATAAGATTACGAAGATTACGAAGATTATCTATGGTATTTGCTGCAGATGAGACAGATAGAAAAACATTGAATAATTAAAATCCCCTGCTTATTACATAATAACGCCTATCATTTAATAACTACAATCATTTAAATGCAAACTGGCTAAGCTAGTCTTAGGTTTTAGAAGTGTGTAATAACCTTTTAGGATAATAATAATAATAATAATAATAATAATAATAATAACATAAGTGCAATTTAATGGATTAAAGGGGAATTCCACCAATGTTTCACCATGCATTAATCAGTCGAGATGTAAACAAAGTCAATTAGAGTGATTAGACATGAAACCTACTAAGTCAAATTTTTTACAGTATAGGTGATAAGAACCAGGGGGCAAAATGTGTGCCAAGTGGCCAATGAACCTACACTTGATTTCTGAGATTTTTTTATATAAAATTGATGATGGTAAAATAGTGGTAAATCTGGAAAAACTATTTCTTTGGGTACTATTCTCAAAACTATTTCAGCACAAATTGGCAGACATCAGGCAGCATATTCATAAATATTCCCAAAGTTATTTTATGTAAGTTAGCTTTCAGTGGAATTCAGCTCTGTAGGACAGTTCAGACTCCATGAGTTTCTATAGAGCTGAGCCTTTCATATCAGGTCACTCTAAAGTATTTTGTTTACATCTTTTCCATTTCAATATGCAAAAATATTATAAGAAGTTAAATAATTGGTGGAATTCACCTTTAACAACTACATATAGACCTGCCAATCTAGACACATTTTGTGTAGCAGGTTCACATTTCGACATTAAAGTACATAAAAGGCTGGTGACACCTGTGAGTTCAGTTGTGTATGTGTAGAACTCAAACCTAACAGTCAGCAACATCTAACCTTCTGAAAAACAAAAGAAGTGTTCAATCAGTCATAGCATAGGGTTTATTCCCCACAAATGTGTAATGTCAATAATTTCAAGAGACTGCAAAATGACAGCAACAGCCCCCCCCTGAATTCATGTTGGGCCTGTTCTTACTACACCATGCGACTACAGTACATTTCCATGCAGCACACAGCAACAGTTCGAACAGGAAGCATGTGTGTTTGTGCAGTAACCCAGTTAGACATCTCAGCAGGTGCATTAAAAGCACAATTCTTCTTCAAGACCATCTGATGATGGTGATTCAATCCTACCTGAGAGAAGCTCTCTCCACCTGAGCTTGTGTAAGGCGCAGTAGGCTGCTGTGCTGTTGTTTAGTGAATTTGAAAACGGGCAAATGAGAGGAGGCGAAAAGAGCACTATCATCATCATCCTGCTCTTTGAATGAGAAAAGGCCTCTTTGTGAGACAGGGCATTTTTCCTAATTACTAATCTCAGGTGATTATATGAGCCCTGCTCTGCACAGCTCTGCAGGTTTCTCTCCCCTAGCTGCGCTCCACATATGACGGAAGGAAAAAGGCTATAGAGTACATTAGTGAGCCTAAATTGGAATGAGCGGGTATTTGAGAGACGGGTTGTTTTTGTAATAGTGTATTTCCAGAATAAAGATGGTATTTGAGCTGGCTAGGAATATGATGGAGTGAATGTGACTGATTTGTCCAGAAGATCTCAGAGAGCTGAAAGTACCATGAAGGAGTTTATTTAGTTTTATTTATTTAGTTTGAAGGACATTTATTTGTATCTACTTTAGTCAGGATATTAGGCATGTTTAACTGCATTATTTACTTGGATAAGGATAAGCCGTACATTTATTTTGGTCATAGTGCTGTTCACCAGGTGCCAGGAAGGTCTCTGTGGAGTGTACAATAGAAGAACCTCTAAAGGACCTTTCAATGGTTTGACTCATTAAAGAACCATTTTTGGAAAGGAATGTGCAGGTGTGAAGGACCATTTTAACACTCACCTTACTTTACCTTATGTCTAAGGGCTTGTTATTTACTTGTTAAAGGGGCACTTCAGCAAAAATGAAAAATGTAACCATTACTACGTGTTGTAAACATGCCTACTCACCTCCTACAGTGGTGCCGCAGAAGTCTCTAGAGTGACATTTTCCAGTTTAACGACAAGAAAAACCTCCTTTTAATGATGTATTTTGAAGGTGGGAGGAACGTTAGAAAAATTACAAGCCCCTTGGGGCGGATTCTTGAGGGCAAACCGTTGGAATTGTTTTGTTTTTTTTCACTGCCTTCCCGAAAATACAGAATGAAAAAAAAGGTGAATTCTGTCAAACTGATGAGGCTGAGTTATGCAATGCCACTCTACAGACTATCATGCAGCAAGACAAATAACATATTACGTGGTAGTTTTAACCCAAAATGCTAAAATGTAAAATCTGCGATATACCACGACTATGACCGCCTCACAACAACTGAACTCTGTATTTCGGAGCACCGAGTGTACTGATGAAGTAAAAACCTGTTTTTGTATAAACTGAGGGTCTGAAAACTAAGAACTAGGCTGGTCAGCTAGCTAATGGGATAAACGATAGCAAACAGTTACTATAAACACCTCCATCATTAATATCACAGGCTTCAAATAATTCCTCATTATATGATTACCGAAAAACAGCAGTATAAAATTCGAAAGAATGTCACCTGAAAGGCTTGCACTCTTCAAATGTTTCAGTCAGCAGCATCAAACCCAGGCTGAATCCCAAACGGCTCCATACTCCCTAGCTAGCTAGCTAAATAGTGCACTGTGTAACATTATGTTTAGAAAATGTAGCCTCTGCTGTCAAATAGTGAGCTGCTTGTCGAGTATGATGTGGATGAATCCCAAATGACAATTCTTAGCGATATTTAAATTCCTACATAATGCACTATGTAGGGAGCAGGGAGCCGTTTGAGATTCAGCCCCAGTGTGAGAGACGTGGCGAAGATTCACGGTGGTAATTTGATATCTTTTTTCAGTATTTGTGCCCACACTTTGCTTTAGTACAGCCTCCAATTTTTTTTCAGGAGACTCTATAGGAATGTTTCTCCGCACCTCTAAAGTTCAGTCTTAGAAGCTGGTTGCATTTTCTGCTTCTCACAATAAAAGTAATCATGAACACTTTCAGTGATGTTGAAGTCTGGACTCTGGGGTGGTCAATCCATTGTTCTAAGGACTCCAGCAGCTACTTTGTTTGATTTTTTTCTTTTTTGTCTATTCTGTTTTCTCAGTAATAACTTGTTGAATAGCTACACATTCTTTCAGACTCATTGCAGTGAGTTTTCTTATCACAAAAAATGTACAGCTGATCTGAAGAAATCCACAGGTGTTTCTTTCCATCCTTCAACATCTGTGGATTTTTTCATATTTAAGGCAAGAGTGGAGCTTGATTTTCTCCTCTCTCTCAAAGTAGAACGCTTTAAGTGCTGTTTATCTGATGGTGAGAGATTTGCTGGTCTACCAGTCTTGCACGGTTATTATGAGTCTCATCTTCTCTTCCCTTGTTCAATCATTTCTTCAACCTCAGTTTTGGAAAAACTTTGTTTTCCTTTGACTTTGCTCCTTCCTTATACAAGTGGACTATTTTACATGTAATGTTCTCAGAAATATCGTCTAAATAATTTGTACATAATGGCTGTTTTGACTGAAACATCAACTGGAAATGACCACAAATGAATGGTGATCTCTGACTTACTGACTTAGAACCAATTAGCAGCCTTTGTTTTTAGAGCATCATTTCTGGCCCTTGACTTTCAGTCCTATCTTACAAAAAGACTTAACTCAGAGCATGAGGCCAAGTTTATTTGGCCCTTCAATTGTCTACATGAAGAAACCCTTCATCTTCTAAGTTATGTAACAGCAGCTTCAAACAGAGTTCGCATGAAGATTTGATAAGGAAGCACACTCACAGCAACCAGCTAGGAGAGCATTTCACTCAATGGCATATTATGAGTAAAACTCTCATGCAGACACACATACATGACTGACACTCACACACGCAGACAGTAAGAAATGATCAGCCTGTAAATTAAGGAGCTGGCTCCAGGGTTTCTTTCCAGACAATGTTTAGGAGTGTCGGACAGGCAGGCTCACAAAATGAGTCATGAAGTGGGAGAGCTGTTATTTTTACCACACATACACATAGTCACACAAACCCACTATGCCTCACACAGGCCACTATACAATTGGCTCACTGGAGACATATCTGCAATGGGCGATATGAGGCAACACCTCCATTAGAGTCCAGTGCAGGCCCTGGAGCACAGTGACTCAGCTAAAACACACTGCTAATTATTCATTAAAGCCGAATGCCCCTACAGAACACGGCGACGTGCAAGCATCAGAACATATTCCCCTATCGCACATGTAGGCATGTAGCTGGAAAATGGGTTTTTAACAAGATGTGTAATTTTCACCATTGCTTTACGTAAAGGAGAGAAGTTGGATAAAAATGACACATTATTGCGTGTAATTATGCAGAGGCCCCTAGTCTACATTCTCTCTGAGCACGAGGAGAGAGAGCGGGAGAAGGGGAGAGAGACATCCTGTCTTAGCTGGTGGTAATTAAAGCACGTCCTTCTCGGTGGGATGCAGCAGAGGTCTAGCTGATTGCTCCATGGCATCGCCATCTCTAAATGTGCTGCGAATGAGACAGACAGCAGCGAGTGAGCAAGTGAGAGAGAGAGAGAGAGAGAGAGAGAGAGAGAGAGAGAGAGAGAAAGTGCAGGGAGCTGCATGCTGATTAAAATCGTATTTCCTCTCCAACTCAGCCCAATCTGGCCTGATTTGCCTCACTGATTAGCACTCGTTCGTGACAAAACCAGGAGACACAATCAAGAGCAGGAAAACTGGGCACTACTGTATGTTTCAATGTAAGTGAAAGCCCAAGAAAAGTTCATTTTAAAGGCACGTATTATGTAAACAACCCAATTTCCTTTGCTTCTTTGAAATAAAAGTTTATTCTGTACTATGTAAACATCATTAAATTTACACAATGTACCATTCAATCCTTAGTTCAGTTCATATGCTAAAACGTGGCTGGAGATTAGGTAACGAGCCCCGTGACCGGAAGGTTGCCAGTTTGATCCGCTCGGCTGAGAGTCCATGACTGAAGTGCCCTTGAGCAAGGCACCTAACCCCCAATTTTTCCCGGGGCGCCATGGTTAGGGCTGCCCACTGCTCTGGGCAAGTGTGCTCACTGCCCCCTAGCGTGTGTGCTCACTAGTGTGCATGTATGTGGGTGTTTCACAGCACAGATGGGTTAATTGCAGAGGTTTAATTTCACAGTGTGCAAAACACAGTGACAAATGGTTCTCAATTCAAAACACAGTTGCCCATTTTGAACTAATTGTGGTTGTGATGTCACAAAAACAATGCATTTACGTATCAGCCCACAGCAGTTTATCTCAATCCATTCACGCTGAAGTCATCAGTTATATAAGAGCAGCTTTGACTGCTTTCTGAATGAAGCACAATACAGCTAATCAGAACAGAACTCGCACGCATATCAGTCTTACAGAAACAGTAACAAAAACAGCCTGGTGAATTCTAAGGGACTGGACATTTAAAAATGTGTGTCATTTAAAAATGAATTTTGACCATTTACATAAACCCATAAACAAAAAAGTTCATGAAAAAATGAAAATACAAGGAAAGCATAGACCCTTTTTAAAAGATCTTAGTGCAGTCGTTCACCTATAATGAGGTCTTAGATTTGTCACATTTACATATGACTACCTATCCAGCGTGCTGTAGTTTAGCCCCATCTATTTACACTGAAGTGGCGCAGAGTGTTGTAACTTCAGGCAATCTATAGCAGAGATATTAGATGAGAATATGGGAGGAAATATATCTCTGCAATGTTAAAGGATTCACACATAATGAAAGGAAATGCTGAAGTTTGTTTTAACACCCCTAGCCATTGCAGTTCAACCTTGATAGACTGTTCTGATAAACTTCAGCCCAAACTGCATTTTGACTGAGCCACAATGCAGAGCAGCCAATCAGAGCAGAAGTCATTTACATACATCTGTTTGCACAGTAACACAGAAAACATTATTATTTCTAAAGGTTAATAATAAGAGAATGGACATGGTCATGTAAATGGTCATGTGTAAATGTCTGTATAAATGTTATAAGTGAACTTGTGAATAAAATGCAAGAATATGAGTCCTGCAGGGAGCAGTCTGCTGACCTTTAGTTGACTTGGACTTTAGACTAATATCCTTTTGCTTTGAATGACCCTATACCTTAATTATATTAATATTATTTAAATAAATGATTGAATATTACATTTTGTCACTAGCAAAATAATCATAACACCACTGAAATTTTATCAAATGTTTCTATAGTGTCTGTATCTGTAGTGACCATTTTTGTCGCCAATTTGGAGCATAACTCAAAAATGCTAACCAGTGTATGACTAGCAAACGCAGCTTTGAACAGTTGTGCACAAAATCATATTTTTCATTGTAACACAAAAAGTGAATTTAATTTCAGAAATTTTCTGCACATTTTCTTCAAAACAATGTGATCTAACTTCTCCCATTGTGGCCCTGAGGGTCAGGGATGCAGTCTCACTTCTTGCTCTAAAATCCAGGGATGTGGTTAAAATAAGGCTTAGAAACAAACAAACAAAAAAACATTAAGTATTATTTTCACAAATTGAGATTAAGGGCTCAGTGTACACCTCCCAATAGAAAGTACCCTATAAATGATGATTTTGATTTGTGTATATTTAATTTATTTTATCTCAGCTCATACCTTGAGTTTAAATAGAGTATGGCATAATCCTAAGGAATCTAAGGTCTGAATATTATATATATATATATATATATATATATATATATATATATATATATATATATATATATATATATAAGATTTTATAGGTTATACAGAGTATGTGCTTCAAATTTTCTGCAGTGAACTGGACTCAGAATGGACATGAATTGGACAAGGTGGACTCTATATGGATCCATAACATCAACCAGCCAAGGTGTATGCAGTGAGTCAATACGAGACTGTCTGCAGACGTGAGGTGCGGTGAGCCCTGCGGGCTGCTGTGGTGCAGGGAAGGCGCTGTAATTAGCAGGTGTTGTGTGAAAGCAGGCAGGCAGAGCTGCAAGGTGGCCTGCACTGTGAACAAGCTAAGCACTGCAAAGTTCATCATGACATTTTTACCTCTATTATGTGTCATAACATGGCATTTATTCAGCTTTATTTAGAGCAAGAGTGCATGTTCATCATTTGAAAATTGCTTACTTGAGGGTCTTTTTGTCCCAACTTTGTATTTGTGTAATTTATACTGAGGACAGGTTTACTGGAGGGGGCTAAGCTGGTTTTTAAGACCTCTTACAATCTGTTGATTCTGCTCCTCAAACATCCTCAGCTGTGGTGTGACTAGTGGGAAAGAACAAACTCTATATGTGTCTGTAACAACATTGCCAAAGGTAAAAGCCTTTTTCTAAACACATGTTTACCTTAACAGCATGTTGAAAGGGTCATTCGTTCATGGCTGGTTCAAAATGGCCCTCTGCTAACCAACTGCTTGGATCAGTGGGCCGAAAGCTCTTCTTTGTCTCCCTTTCTCCCTCTGAGGACTCTGCATCTCAGGAAGGTTTCATCTCTTCCATCTTTGTGAGCGAAGACTTCTAGCACCTCGGTTGCCATTGACAACGTGTTGGTCAGATCTCCAATGGTTGCCAGGCATCATTAAGACTTGGTGGCATGAGCTCCACTCTCCAGGAGCAGGCCTTGCACGCAGAAACAGCAATTAAAGCTCCTTTCAGCCTGATGGAGCAGAATGATACCTCTGACCATGGGGAGGGTGGCGGGTGGATGAGGGGGTGATATAGAAGGAGAGTGAGAAGGAGGAAAGAAGGAATTGGTCTCTAAATAGTTTCCTCATGGTTTCCATCCATACCATACCCAATATCAACTCAAGTGAGGCTCCTCTACTCTGTCTTAGATTTAGTTTTAGATTAATAATGTTTTTATGATTTAATTGTTACACAGAATAAATTAATTATTACATTCTTTGATTATATTTTAATTTTCTCATCCATTCTTCATGAACTTCTTTAAAGTCTTTACAAAGCTGAGCAGACATTATATAACAGATTCAGTCCTATCTTTTGGTATATGTACTAAGTAAACATTACTGAAGTATTAAAATGTACTATTTTTATGATGTATTTCAGGCCTACAGAAGTACATTGACTTATATAAACTGCACACTAAATTAATCACAGCTCTTAGAAACTCATCTTTCACTGAGGATTTACACTGGCTACTGTCCAGCGAATGATTGTTTGTCAAGTGCTAGTGGCAAACAGTTGCAAACAGAGCAAGATGTGGGCCTGAACAAGGAAATATGATATCCCAAAAATTATTCCAGAATTGTGTTTGCAACCGTATGTTGCAAGTAAATAAAATATCCTTGTGCATTTGTTGACCAGTACTTCAAGTTTGTTTTGTATGATTGGTCACTTTGAATGTCAATCAAATGGCCCTTTCCTGCCCACAGTGCTATTTATTGGGGTGATTAGATGACCTGTCTATGCAAACCCCAATTTTCAAATTAGAAATCATGAAAATCCCCCTATTTTATGTACAGAAGACGAATCAATATCTGGATTGGTGTTGGGATACAAGTTGGCAATTTCTAGTATCAGTATTTTGCATTGAACCCAACAGAATATCAATTGTAAATCAGTCGTACTACCTTATGGAACCAAACTACTTGAAATTTGGTTCTGGACTGATACCATTATTGCCAAAAATGCCATATCAGCAGACCTGTATTAGAGCCTAATGTATGGCAGGGCTGTTTTTCAAGGTCTCTCCAAGCAGCTCATACTAAAGGCACCAGAGCCTGTGTTCTTATTATAACCTGTGGTTACATGACCAGTCATGTGGCTAATCATGAAGTGTTCTTGTGTGTTTGTGCTCCGAGAGCAAATGAAAGTGAGAAAACACCATTAGCTTCAACTTACAGCGGCAAAATCTGATGAGAATTCTCACTGGTGACTGTGCAGGCATCTTTGAATTACTGCGGGCAAACAAACACACATACATACGTCCTAGAGTCGCTTCGAGTGAGTTAGGCCGTCTGATGCAGGTAGAGACAAAGTCTGAAGTCCTCATCAAGCTTATAAGTGATGCTCTAGTCTAGGCCAATTGGAAAGCACGCTCTTGCTTTATTTGATTGTCCCCTCGAGTGCTGAGCAGAAGCTTGACCGCTTCATGAGGAGCTTGTTTTCATCCTCCTGATGTGAGAGCAATGAAATGAATGATATCTCATGACACATGGTAGTTTAAGGGCTTTGCTAGATGTGATGTCTTCTGAAGTGAGGACATGGAACAACCAGCCAAGCAAATCTGACTGGTCACACCATATAAATGCCATCTGGTCTGAGGGACACTCACACCAGTGGAGAGGTATCGAACAAACTGGTTTTGTATCGACTTAATATAAGGTTTTGTGTTGTTAAGACTGAGAGCTGCTGTCGGCAGTGATGTGGAGGAGAGTGAAATTGGCTTGGGAGCTGCAGGGTTTTGTGCTTCTGACTCCCTCAGCCCAGTTGTAGTGAGCCTTTGAGACAGACACACACACACACACACACACACACACAAAGTCTCAGTCTTGTGTGCTCAATGAGAGGAAGAGAGCGCATGGAACATTTGGGAGATGAATTAGCTGCGACGTCTGCTGTGGAGGCCCGCAGTGGAGAGATAGAGGACATGCTCTGAGCTCACTGTAACCCAACTTTACCATGCACAGTCCATTTTGCTGCAAATGGGTTGAGGTCTATAATTTTCTGTTGTATAAAGATACGCTATAGACTAAGATGCTAATACAGCTTCCTTTTATCTACATTCATTGGCCATTTTCCAGATAAACCTGCCATACAGGTGCACTTTGTAGGATTATGATTAATGACCGCAGATTAACTGTTGCTACACAGTTTATCAGCCCTCCCCTACTCCACCCATCAATGGAAAAAGACCACCATAGGACCATCACTGACTAGGTATTACTTGGGTGAAGGACAGTAGAATAGGGTAGTAGATTTTACAACCCATGTGTGGACATTCACAAACCCCTACAGTTAGCAAACAAATTATCAAAAATGTTATAAATACATAATTGATAAATTGTAATTATAATGGGATTTTCTCTGTTAACTTCAAATTATAACCTATTGCACTGCATCCAATCATGATGTTATTCCCTTGTTTTCCATTACTTAATTATGTCAAGGCCACATTATTTTAAATGCATGTATTTTTTAAATAGTAGCATGAATAGGTGGGTCGATAGTTAACAGACAGGCTCCATTAGTAATATCCAGAGACTTGCTCCTTTTGAGGAGTCACTGTAAAACTACAATATCACTGCTGTCTGAACAAAATCTTGTATCTCTATTATTGCCCATTTTCAGTTTTTGATATCACTTGAAAATGACTGCTGACCTTTACATTGTGCATAAATGTCATGAAGGATGGACCAAAATAAGCATCCCAAACGGACTTGGAAAAAGTTTGGTTCCATTGACGTACATTAAAAGTAAAGTGCATCTTTTCCATCTCCTGTAAGGTTTTGGAGTTACAAGGTTTTGTTCCCACAGCAGCCATATGTAAGTTAAACAGTATTTTACCTAAATGCCAGTTGCAAATTTTAAATGTCTGTGTTTAAGCTAGAGATTGGAATAAATGTCATAAAATGGAAATGTATAAACCCTCCGCTAGCTTGATGCCAACATATAACAATAAGGGATATTCCATAAAGGGGCAATTACTACCTTTGGTAGTAACTGAATAAAAACTGTTATTTCCAAAGTGAAATGTTATTATTAAAAATTGCCTGTTTGACTGAGCAGTGAGTAGGTCTATACAGCCTATCCAAAATTACGCCACTGGTGGTGAACCATTCTCAGCACAGCATTGGCATGGAAATCAGTAATTATATACCTAAAAACTATATGTAGTGTATGTATATATGTCCCTGTGAATTCCATGATGTGGAGAACACACAGACAGAATAACTCAGCTAACACATGAAGATGGATTTCAGATAGAGAGACAGTGATATAGCAAGAACGAGAGAGAGAGAGAGAGAGAGAGAGAGAGGCACAGAATCAAGACAAAGAACAAAAAAAGAGATGGGGGAAAGGAAGGAGAGAGAGATGCAGAAGAGACAGAGATAAAGTACAGGAAAGACAGAGAGAGGAAGGGCACCTGAGAGAAAAAGCGATAGAGAGGAAGAAAGAAACAGAAGGAAAGGGGGACAGATCAGGAGAGAGACAATGATGTGAGAAAGAGACAGAGAAGGAGAGAGAGGTAGAGATACAGCAAAGAAAGAAAAGGAGGTAAGGAGGGAGAAAAAGAGTCAGTGAGAGAGAAGCAGAGAGAGATGAGATACAGGAGAGAGGAAATAAGAGGAATTGGGAGAGAGGATTAGAATGAAAGAAGGAAAGAAAGATGGGGCACAGAAAATGAAACAGAGTGTGAGAGAGACAGAAAGAAAGTGATCAGAGAGGAAGAAAGACCAAAAGCAGGAGATGGAGAGAGAGAAAGATCAGATCAGAAAAGAGAGAAAGAGCAGATCAGAAAGCATAGTGTTATTCTGTGGCTCTGAAGCTGCATGCCCCACTTTGGGAAGGGAGCACTGTATCATATTATATCAGACAGATGGGGGTGGTTGGCTGGAATACTGAAGAGTGTTTCCTTCACTGTCGGCCAGGCTGGGCTGAGCAGCAGTGGTCTGGGGACAGCTGCTGCTCATATGCACTGATTTGTGCAAGTGAAGAGAGGATGGGGGCTTCATACAGTGCTCTGACAAACCACAGTGAGTGGTGTGTCAGTGGACAGGGGTTGTGTGTGTCTGCACATGTGTGTAAGTTATGTGAAGTCCACAAAGAGATGCCCTTTTAATAGAAATAGGCTGTTTTCTTTTTTGCTAATGATGAACAGATTTCAGGGCAGCTCCACAAGATTTGTTTTGTGACTTGTCTTGATACTAATGGCTTGATACTAATGACTGATTCATGTGCAAAAAGCACCAGTCTTTCTGAGCATCTGTTTTCAAGACAAATACACAAATATATATATATATATATATATATGTATATATATATGTGTGTGTGTGTGTGTGTGTGTGTGTGTGTGTGTGTGTGTGTGTGTGTGTGTGTGTAACTTATAATAATTGGTGTGAAACAGTAAGCTGAAAGTGGTAAGCTATGTGTTGTAAAGTGCTGCACAGTGAGTCACTTGTGGAACTTCTTTTTTTTTTTTAACTCAGAAAATGACTTTTGAGGAGGAGCTGTGAGCTCTGCACCAGGAACACTCTGCTGAAACCCCATCACGCAGGAGGAGAGCTTCACACACACCACTCCACCCTCACTCGCCTGATCTCAGGTACAGCCTCTGCTCTACTGCCACCCCACATTATTTAGGTTTAAAGCCTATACATTAGCAGAGGTGGACGAAGTACACAAATCATGTACTTGAGTAAAAGTAGAGATACCCAAGGTAAAATATTACTCCAGTAAAAGTAGAACTCCTTACTCTAGACCTCCACTTGAGTAAAAGTACAAAAGTATTTGGCTTCAAATGTACTTAAGTATCGGAATGAAAAGTCCTAAATATTAATTATGGCTCTAATGTCCTGTTATCATTTTTTAAACGAGACTCGCTTCATGAACTCATTTTAGGTGAAAATCCTCCAGTGTCTCTCTTGGTAAACCAGTCTTTTAATAGAAGGTCATTAATTAGTGATGCTGACGTCTATTAAAATGATCATAAGCACAAAACACTGAAGGCAAACAGTTTCCATCAGATAGAACTGAGTGGCTCTGAAATCACTTTTACAAGCAAAGTTTCAGTTTAAGATTACTTTGTAACTTAGTTACAAGTTGAATGAAAACTTGCTTTAAACTCAGGTTCACAAAGAAGTTTTCCTTTACTGTATTGATCTGTAGGTCTCTGTTCATAAACATAAACTAACCGAAACTAATTTACTATAAAATGAAAGTGTTTGTATGAATTCAGAAAAAAAGAAACGAGCCAGTCACGACTGCATATGGGTACATATTTCTATATTGTGGTCTTTTTACAGGTTAGGTTAGTTCCATCATTGGTGTTCTTGCTTTGCACTTCTTTTGTTTTGACATGTTACGTTTTTATACACACAAAAGCCGAAAGGAACAACAGATTTCTCAAAATGTAGTGGAGGAAAAAGTAAGATATTTGACTTTGAAATATAGTGGAGTGAAAGTAAAAAGTAAACAGTACAGTACAGATACCCAAAAAAACTACTTAAGTACAGTAACTAATTACATTTACTTAGTTACTGTCCACCACTGTACATTAGCAATGACACTCTTTGAACTGATTCTTTTTATTAATTGAATCAATGGAATCAAACTTTTTTGGAGTTTTACAATATAAACTCAAATCTTTTTTGGATATCGTTATTGTTGCAGTACTTTGGTTGTGTTCTCAATCATTGTAATAGGCATGGTCAGTGGTCAACATTTAATACAAAAGTACTTGTATTGTATATCATATAGTTTTTATGTCTTTGTTTGTTTTAATGTGGCACTAGTGTTTTGTAAGTCTGTCTCAATATTTTAAAATTTGTTTTATTGTTTTGTATTGTTCATTATTCATTTATTTTATTTATTGCCTGACCCTTAATTGTGAGTATCTATGGTGCTGTATGCAAATATTTAAAAACCCTTACTTAAATGAGATTATTGTTTTTGTTTCTGAAATGGAAATATGGCACATTTCTGCAAATTTTAGCATTTAATTTATGTTCTTCCATTATAACTTCTAATTAGTTGATGAGTTTGACAAACTGGAAAAAAACATGACATATTAAATGTGCCATAATTTTTGCACAGGCAACACAATTAGTGTACACTAATCACTGTATCAATAGTGATAAAATCAAGAACTACATTGTAACACATTACGAAAAACCTTTTTGACTCAGGTGAACCAGTTAAATCAGTTACGTTAATTGAAAAGGGCAGTTAAAAAGAAACGGTTCATGAAACTGAATCACCATTAGAGCTGAGAGCTTATTCACACAGAAAACAAAAGGCTTTCCCTATAAAAGCAAAGCACTAGTGAAAACAAGACAATATGAGGCAGTCTAGAGTGTTATATTTTGATGGATGGCTCTGTTCTGCAGATGGAGGTGGATGCAGCTGATAAGCGCCATCGTACGCGATCCAAAGGTGTGCGAGGTACTTTGCACCTCACAGTGCTGTGGCTGAACTCTTAACACACCAAAATTCATTTTAACCCAGCAAGCTTGACCACTTTATTATTCATATTTGGCCTTTCATTAAAAAATAAACCACTGCTTCACAGCAGGGCTGTGCCTGTACTACTGATTTCACCTGCAGACTGATTCAAACATTGATGCTGATATTGATACGATTGGACCACATAATATTACTATGATACAGCTGATATTGATGTTCGCTCCATCTAATTGTCTTTACTTCTCTCCTCTTAGTTGCCGTGGAGACTGGGGCCCAGGAGCTGTTCAGGTTAGTTGGGATGCGATGAAAGGAGCACGTAAACAAGATTCTCTACACGTCACATTCAGTGACCCACTATGAAGTAGCAGTGATTGAATGATTCTCAAGGGCAAAAACACATACAGTGGAGCAAATTTGCTCCACATCCAAGAGGGCCTTTTATTTTCTGGCTCTGGTGAAGGAGTTTCAACAAGGAGGCGTTTGTGACACAGGCTGTGCTTACAGCAGAGGTGGCAATGCATAATTTTTGCTAACCAATATCATTCGATGTGATTCACTCAGAATGGCATGCGCCATGGGTGCAGCCTATAAATAAAACTTCTACTTTAATTGCCTTGAGTGAGAACATATGATTCTCCCAATTAGTATTGGTAAGTATCCCTGTGCTCCTAATGAAATCACGCATCATAATGAGGCTGAATGGACTGGATTTTCCTCGAGGGTGGAGAGAGATTTTTATCAGGCGCTGCTCCCTTCACTTCAGATGCTCGAGTGCTGCTTTTGGCACAATTTATGGGCCTGGTTAATGTTAGCATCTCCATCATTAAGAATTGTTTAACACTCCTCACCCACCAAAGAAATGCTAAAAGTTTATTTTTATATCATCTTGTTACTCTCAGATGTGTTCAATTAAAATGACAACAGCAAGGACAGTGTGGTTTATGGGAGTGCAGCCAATGGCCATTCTCCCTGCCATGCCTTCTTTTATTGCCACAGTATACGACAGTGCAAATAAATAAACCACGTTCTTTCACTCCTCTCCTCTTGCCTGTCCAATGCCCCATCGCTGTGAGCTGCTGCCTCAGCAGAATGTTCCCGCTCTATAGCTGAAGGCATCCATAATATCAATAATGGATGTGTCACCAGCTGTGATCAGACATAGATCCACAGCCAGCATCACCTTGAGGAAACCAAATAAAATGCTGGACCAAACCGTTTTTAGTGATGGCCAGATCCACACCAGGCCTCATGCACAAAAGGCAATTGAGACATTTGCTCAAGACCAAGAACTTGATCTTCAGATTAGTACATTGCCAATCAGAGACAGAGACATATTAGTTTGGCTATAAATAGAAAGTAGAGCATTTGCTGAAGGCTCTGAAGGTGATACATTGTAGTGTGCTCAAGACAGTCTGTGGTAGCAGAATAAAGGAGATTAGGTAGCATATCTGACCACATCTTCTAGCAGGTCAGAGAATACCAATTTGGCAGTGTTTCCTCACAGCTTTTAGAACAGCAGAGAGTGAGGTAAGAAGTGCAGCATGAAATATGCAGCCTAGTGAGTCACCAACCTGGAGGACACTGAAGATCTATAATCTCCAGTGAAGACTGATGTGCCGTTGCTGTAGTGATGTCTGTGGGTTTGTTTGTTTTTGTACATTTTCAAAAAGCCTTGAAAACATATCTAACCTATAATATCAATGGTCCTGTCTTTGTAAAGAGCTATGTGTTTCATTATTAATAACTTCAAGGGCAAAACTTTTTCTTTTAAGTGTTATGTTATTAAGGTTAATATTACCATTAGGTTTAGGTTGCTTTCGAAACAAAACTTTGCATCTCCAAAATTGTAACTTTACAGAAAATGGCAGAACCATATAACATTGTAACTTATAACATATGTTAACTGAAGTAATGGTAGTTTTACATTTATAAGTCATTTTTGCCATTTCACTTGGTCCATTTTTCTTGCGCAAAGAGCAGTCTATATTGTCAAATAGTATAAATGATAATAATTACAACAGCAATAACAATAATAATAATAATAATAATAATAATAATGCAAAAATTATATTGCAAGACTTTTTCCCAACAGTGATAATATAACATGCTGTGCAAAAGTCAGAGACCACCAGAGACCAATATGTTATTTATTTTTCAGCATTAGAAAAAATGCAGAAAATATATATTTAACAGAAAATTATATAGAAGCCTCAACAAATTAATGTAAAGTCAGATTTTTGACTGTTTGTTGTGTTTACCCTTTGCCTTTATTATAGCCTCCCTTCTTTCTGGGAGAGAAAAATACTTTTGAATACTTTTCCACACCTCCAAAGATTAGTCTTAGAAGTCATTTACATTTTCTAGTTCTCAAAATTCAAAACATCAGCATTTTTTTTGCTTGGTTTGCAAATTTTTTCTTATTTTTTAAACATTTCTTTTTCTCAGTGAGGGCTTCTTGAGAGCTACACATCCTTTCAGACCAATAGTACTGAGTTTTCTTCGCTCGGTGCAACAGAAACACCTGCAAGTGGATTTTATTATATCTATTTTCCTTAGAAATATTTCCTCAAAATTGACTTGCACTGCTATTTTGACTGCAAATGAAATAAATGAAAGGTGGTCTCTGACTTTTGGTTTGATACATATGGGACATAATGTGTACTGTACATGACCTCACATCTAGACACTGTATAAAAACAAGTACGTGTTCCTCCTCTTGTCTACAGCTGTCCCACACCAGGGTGTGACGGGAGTGGGCATGTGAGGGGCAAATACGCTAGGCACAGAAGGTAAGAGCGATGCTATCACAGTTATCTCTGTGAAAGAGTGCAGGTTCCAGCTGTAGTGTAGTGCAGTTAGTGTGGTAAGTCACTGTTAGTCAACTTTAACTTGTTATTCAGTGACTACGGGGACTTCAATGCAATCTGGTTAAGCTTTTGTTTAGTTAACTAAGTGTGTAATAAAACTTTTGGCCCTGACCATGTAGGAGGTTAACATTCACAGACTCCATCCCTTACTTACTTTTGCTTCATTTGCATGTAGTAAGCGAATAATCAGCCTTGGCACATGTATGTTCATGAAGTGTTCACTACACAATTTGTTAGTGATTTGCCTGTGAGTTGTGCAGAGAGCATTTGTCTTTGAAATGATGGCACCCGAGTGAGCAAGAGGCTGAATGAGCCAATATAATCAGAACCAGACATGATGTGTTACTATGTCCTCATAGTCAGTATTTCTTTTAGATATTAGTTGTCTTATTTGGGCCTTCCCACATAGACTTCATGAAGAACAGAAGTAATTGCAGAGCATCTGGGAAATCCTTCCAGGAGGGAATGTTTCTCATTCACAACTCTCACTGGAATTCCCACAAATAGCAGTTTTAATGTCCCCTTTTGAATATAACCTTTTCATTAGAGATTGCCATATACACTGGCACACTTGTTGATAGTAATTACTTTCTGGGGCAGAAAAGGTATGACTCTTATTTTAGCCTAAATACAATATAAGCCAGAACAAACTGAAAATAATAAAAGCAAATGGAAAATAGCCTGCAGGGATATTGAATATCCAAAGAGGAGTATGTTGTTGCATCTTTTCAAGGATGCTTTGGACTACGGTGAAATAAGACTCTTTTACTCTTACGGCAACTACCCCACTATAATTAATGTAGTGCTTGACATATGACTGAACAACTGGCTTTTAGTAATTTAGTTTCTATCTACATCAAAATACACTGCGTTTGATCAATAAAGCATTGACTTTAATGTTGTTTTTGTATGTTCATGGTGACTCTTAACCCTTAAAAGTTGCAGTTATCAACAACAGTAACACAATCATATTGCAAATTTATAATAATTATTTTTCACTCATAGCTCATTGAAGAAGCACTGTAGGTGCAAATTTTAAACTTACAACTGATTCCACATTTGTCTTCCTTGTTTGGCTCTCTCCTTTTTGCTCCTGTCTCTTCCCTTGTCCTGCCTATGTATTAGTCTTTACACCTGTGTTTTATCTGTTTCCTTTCTTTTTCCGAATGTATCCCGTCTTTTATGTAAGCTCCCTCATTTCTTTTTGGTTTGGTTGTCTTGTGCATCTACATGTCTTGTATGTCTAGCACTAGTCTTGAAAGGCCAGAAGTGATCCCATAAGGAGAATGTCTGAGGATAACCATGCAGGCTTTCGTGCTTAATGTGGCTGAGAATGTAGACTTATTAGGACAGAGACAAACTGACTGTGAAATTTCTGAACAAGTCCAATGGCTCGTGAAGGCTTTGCTCATAGCAGGGGGGTGACGGTGCCCTCATCAATAAACCTGTCCCTTACCCACAGATGTAGCATGTTTGCAAATTAGCAGAGTAGACAAGTCCCCTCAAAAAACTCAAATGAAGCATGCAGATGTGGATCACGTGAGATGAACACATTACATAATCATTAACTCTTACAGGAGAAAACAGACCTGTTAGCAAACAGTGGCGTACTTTGAAGGTTAAAAGAGTACAGCCTTGATGAATTCTGGGGGGCAGATTTGTGGGGGGGGGGGTTGTGTGCATGCTTGTTTGCAGCAGATTTCTCCATAATCCAGCACCAAAAGTTCAACAAGTTGTCCTCAGGTGTGTATTCCCATTACAAGATCACATCAGGCGCCACAAGACTAGTCTCGGCAGCTCTGCAGAGACTGGTGTTTTTCTTCTTCTACCACTCTGAATTCAACTCATGCAGTCCCTGCTAATTAGCTTGCTAATTAGAGTTGAATCAGGTGTATTTAATGGCCGCTGAAGTCTGAATCTGACTTGTGATCTTATACGTTGCTTCAGTTTGTTGAGTCATTGTCCTTGTTCTTCTTTTTGTTTGAGTTTGAGTTCATGCAAAGTGTTTTGTTTGGTATTTTCAATAAAGTTGTAAACTCACTCCTACACACTTCCTCAATGCCTCCACTTTGTGACAATCCATGATATTTTATTATGATTTGAATTTGATGGAAAGTTGTTGTGATGTGCACAGTCTTGTTTTGCCAAATGAAAAACAACATGCTTGACAGTTCTGCCTTGTGCAAAAGTTTGGCCCTTGTTAAACTAGGTTTTGTTGCTTTTCTAAGTCAAAATAAGTTAACACATCCCCTACAGGACAGTTTTAATGCACACTTACTGTTTATTTGTTGAATCTGACACATTAAAGGAAGAAAACAAACTGCAAAAGTTTTTTTTGCCAAACTCAGCAAATAAATAGAAATTGTGTGCTAATCTGTACTGAAAAATGGCATATTTAATTTTATTCCCTGTACAGCATGCATTCATTTCAACAACCAATCATGTAATTTCACTTCCAGTGTTAAAACCTTCGCATACAATTTATCTTTACATCAGAACAAACAGGAAAATGTACAAACATTTTTGTCAGGCCAAACTGTGCAAGGAGGTGGATCTCTGGCACATTCTGATTGTCTTCCTGTGCTCATGAGCAGCACGTGCCTCATTGACTCACCTCTTAAGCAGACATGGAAATCCACTATCCAATTAGCCTGTTAGCCCGCCATGTTCCCCTGACATAAAGTAGGCCCTCCATGAAGCAACACAGCCTTCTCTTTCTCTGAGAAACGGAAGCTGTAGATAAATAAAAGCGATGTTAGAGCACAATAAGCCGGTATTGTGTGGCTAGCCGCTACGCTTGGATGCTTGTGCGTGCCTCTTATTAGCATGTTTCAGGAAAGTGTGTGAGTCTGGCATCATTAATATGCTAATCAGCTTGAGGAGGGCTCTTTGCAGGAGTGTGCTTGGTTGTTTCCTTCCGCGCTGCTTGTTTTTCTTTTGTTGCTTGTCTTTTGTCCTTTACAACAAGGCCTGAATGCAGAGGATTGCAGAAACACTAATAGACTTTGTGAATTAGTTGTTCTAGAACACTTTTAGACAGTTTTTAATTCCTTCCTCATCAGGAGACGTTCATTGCAGCAGTTCAATAGAATTCATTTATCTCTATCTCAGTTTACTCTCCATAGCTTAAAATGGCATAGACACTGCATTATGTGGAGCTGCTTTAAATTTTATAGGTTGTTTACACATCCATATATCTCATTCAGAAACATGGTTCTTTAAAGAAGCATGCATGGAAAGGATTGTTGGGGAACCAAAAGTGGTTCTTCTATGGGATGACTCCAAAAACATCCCCTTTTGGCACCTTTATTTTGATTCACATGCTGACTGACTTAGGACCCCTGCCTTGACAGCTGTTGCCAGTGCATCATCAACTGATGCCATTTAGTCCTGTGAGGGAAGAAAAGAGAGTGGAAAAGCAAAAACAGACAAAAGATTGATGGATGTGTTTATGGTTTCATCCCATCATCAGGAGTCTGTGAACCGCCGGTGGGAACTGCATTTCTGCGGAAGACAAACACCTTAAACAGGCCCCTCACGCAATTGAGAATGTGTTTGTGAGCATTTACTACCATTTAAAATTGTATATGCATTTATATACAATGATATAAAATCAATCTGCTTGCAGAAAAATGTGTAAAATTATTGTAAAATAGATTTTAAAAAATTATTAGCAACTGGCAAGATGTAAAAACAAAAAAGAATGATGAGTCATGTCTACAATGACAGAGAAAGCTGTATAGCATCAAGAATGAAGTTATAATAAAATTGATATGCAGAACTTTTAAAGTGGTTGTAAAAAACTTGACAAAAAAGGTGATTTGTCATTTACTGTTTAAGAACTTTCTGTGTAATTGTACCCCAAATGCTTGAAACATTGAATTAAACAACTATATAATAACATTTTTATATCTCTAGTAATCTTAGTCTGGACTAAAGAAGAAACACATTGACACATTGTTGCATTTTAGTTCTCGTTCACTTCAAGTTCACACTGATATATTTGACATTGAACCAAAAGATGTGAACAGATGTAATAAGCAGAACAGAAGCGATTTGCAGCCCTGCTTCCAAAAAAGTTGGGACACCAATAAATAAAATAGTACAGACAATATATCAAATGTTGAAGCTGATAAATTTGATTGCTTTTTTGAAAAATACATGTCCATTTTTAATGTAATGCTGGCAACACATTCCAAAAAAGGGACAGGGGCGTGTTTACATGACTTCCTCTTTTAACAACACTGTAAGCATTTGAGAACTGAGGAGATGAATTGCTGTAGTTTTGAAGGTGAAATGTTTTCCCATCTTTGCTTAATATAGGATTTCACCTGTTCAGTGGTTAAGGATTTGCTGTATTCTTTGTTTCATAGTGCTCCAAATGTTTTTAAGAGGTGGCAGATCTGGATTGTAGACAGGCCAATTTAGCACCCAGACTCTTTTATTACAGAGCTATGCTGTTTTAATACATGCAGAATGTGGTTTGGCATCATCTTGCTGAAATAAACAAGGCATTCCATAAATAAGACATCATCTAGATGTTAGTATATGTTGCCCCAAAACCTGTATATCATTTAGCATTAATGGTGCCTTCACAGATATGCAAGTCACCAAGGCCATGTGCAATAATGCACTCCCATTCCATCACAGATGCTGGCTTTTGAACTGTCCCCCTTTTGTATTGAATTGTGGCCCCACACGGCGCATCTTAAATGAGCTCAGGCCCAGAGAAAGCAGCAGTGTTTTTGGATCCTGTTTATATATGGTTTCTTCTTTGCATGGTAGAGTTTTCACTCAATGAACTGTGTTCACAGACAGTGGTTTTCAGATATGTTCATGAGCCCATGCAGTGATTTCCACTACATAGTTGTGTCTGTTTTAATGCAGTGCCATCTGAAGGCCTTATGATCAGGATCAGCCAGTCTTGGTTTTCAACCTTGTCCCTTGCATACAGAGATTTCTCTGAATTCTGTGGATATTTTAATGATGTAATGTAACACAGATGATGAAACACGCAGTACTATGGCCTACCAGAACTCAACAATCCACAAGAGGCTGCGCGTTACCATGGTTTTCCCATAGTGTAAAGCAGAAAAAATTACTGTAACATACAACCGTGAATAGCTTCTTGTTTTTATAGCAAAAATCTGGTGTATTAATACATAATATAATTGATCTGTGCTGTCATATCTGATGGGAGCATTTTGTAATAGCTACAAGTGTAATTAATGTTTCAGCGCTAATAATTAGATCATAAAACACATTAATGAGTCAAAACAGCATCAGAAATGTATATTTTGCCTGTAGAAGAGAATAAAGGATGTATTCATTTGTGTTTGTGTTCATATTTCAAACAAATATGCCAGAGTTTGTTTGCAAGCCTACTGAGACCTCCTCGTGGGATGTGAACCAAAGTTTGAATGGTAGCATTCTCAATTGCAGTAAGAACTGCTCATATTAGGTTGGTTTAGTTAGATTAAAATTAACCCTGTTGCTAATGCTTTGTTAGCGCTCGTTCAGACAAGTGAGAACATTGCCATTCAAATGCTAGTGCTCACCAAATAAGCCCCCGAAAGTGGTCTCAGTCCACCTCTAAATGAACTCATCTGAGGGAGACATGTAAGGGAAGTAGATTCAAAAAAGGCAAGAAAAAGTAACGCAAAAACTTTTTTCATACATGAAATTTTAACTATGTAACACATGCACTCTTATTTATCACTTATTGTTTACATCTTATTTAATATTTATTAGCAATTACGTAACCACAAACCACAACAACAGTAACTATTACTACTATTACTACTACTACTACTACTACTACTAATACTAATACTACTACTACTAACATTATTAATAATAACAATAATACTACGCTTTTATCATTTTTAGTTGTATAGATGCATAGGACTTAATAACAATTTTAATGTTTAATTAAACCAAGTAAACTTACATTTAACAGTAGAATTCTATGGGACTCTTATTGTGACAGCATTGGTGTTTCGTTTCTGCTGAACATGAGTATTGTTAACATAAGTAACATAAGTTATTGCAAGTGAAGTGTTGGTAATGTGCTTAAATCTGTGTTCTCATTGGATTTGTATGATACTTCCATTCCTTTCTTAGTGATTCTGACATGTGGAATCTACTGCTATCATTAATGAATCTATGAACATAGACTTAATTATCACCCTAAAATACAATAAATAAGTTAGTTGTAGCTAAAATTACAGATATGCCCACTCAGTGTGCATGTTGTATCATGTCTTTGTTTGAATGGTTTGTCTAGCATGCAATGCTCCATTTGTGGTTTTAGCATTGTAAGCATCAGCCTGAGCTGATTTTATTTAGCTTATTTTGGGTGTCAGCCACAGTATCTGGTAGATGAAGCAAATCTACCCGTAATGTAAATGTAAATATGTAGCTCGAGAAAAAGCCTGAAAAGAGCATTTGCAGGTTGGATTTGAGAATAAATTTTAAATATATGACAGGCCATATGAAGCTGGCTAGTGCTTTGAGATGTTCCATAATATCAAAGCACATATTTAAAGCCCACAAACTCAGTTTACCCAGATTACAGCGTAATTCAGAGAGATATGCCAGTTATTGTTGCTAAAATATCATAAAATAAGTTTAATAAATTTACATTTTCTCCATTATATTTGAGTCTGAGTCCTGGCTGTAAGCAACCAAGAACAGTGGGGGGAAAAGAATCTCTTCTTCTGTTTTAGTCTGGACCAAAGGAACCAAACTGGTAATATAAAGGCACCCTAACAGAGCAATTGCACCAAGGTTTGTTTTTGTACCAAACCTGCCATGTGTGAACCAGCCTAAATCTATAACTGTACAAGTTATTATTGAATATGAAATAAAAAAAATAATCAATACAAGTCCAGATGTTTGAAAGGTAGTGTCCAAGCGTTTGTATGTGATGAATTCCCCACCTATAGAACTGAAGGGAATGAGGCTCGGACACTGCTTCTAGAGTCTAGAGCCACAGGCCCGGTGCATCATAGGGAGTGCTGTGGTGTGTCTGTAATGAGGACACTGTTTCACCTGTGAGAAATACACTGCATCTGCTGCACCCCAGCCAGCCATTACAGAGCCATGATGACAAAGCAATTGCTGTTTCTGGCTCTTGCTGTGTGCTCATGGGGTTAGACCATGGCAAAGGTTCTTCCCCTTCTGGTGGGGGACTAATGTATAAAGGAAAGTGTCTGCATTATTCATTCTAATAGCCTTTCAGCGCTAGACATTAGTGGGCATGTTGAACACTGCACACACATCTGAGGGCGTCTGCGTTAAAGAGCGAATCTGAGTCCCGCCAAGAACTTCTACCTCACTGATGTTTAAGCGTGTGTGGGGGGACATCTGTGGCTACGTGATGTTCACTGCGAGAGAGCATGATAGCACAAGAAACACATAGAGAGAGAGAGAGAGAGAGAGAGAGAAGGTAGAGTGAGAAAGAGAAAGAAAGACATAGGGCTGAGAGAGATGAAGAAAGGAAGAGAGTGATGAGCGTGTAAGCGTGGTGGCAAGACAAAGAAAAAGTGAGGAGAGAAGAAAAACAGAGAAAGAAAAGGAACAGAAAGATGGAAAGAGAATGAAAAAGAGCAAGAAAGAGGGAGTTAGTGATATAGTGAGCGAAAGCAAAAAAAGAAAGATGAGGGAAATAGAGAGAGAAAGTGAAAGAGAAAAAATGGAGGAGAGAGGGAAAAGATGTGAAGGAACAGTGAGAAATGGAGTGAGAGAAAAGAGAAACATAGAGAGTGAAAGAGAGAGATAGAGAGAGGGGGGAAAAGAGAAAGAGAGAATAACAAGTGAAAAAGAGAGAAGGAATAATAGAAAGGGAGAGGGAGGGAGTGAGAGAAAAACATAAAGACAGAGAAAAGGGTGAAGAAAGAGAGATAGTGAGCAACTTTTAAAGAGAAACAGAAGGAAATTAAGAAAAGTATACACTATATTGCCAAAAGTATTCGTTCGTCTGCCTTCACACGCGTGACATCCCATCCCATTCTTAATCCATAGGGTTTAATAAGATGTCAGCCCACCCTTTGCAGCTATAACAGCTTCAACTCTTCAACAAGGTTTAGGAGTGTGTTTATGGGGCAGTCTCCACTCTAATTCATCCCAAAGGTGTTCTAGCAGGATGAGGTCAGGACTCTGTGCAGGCAAGTTCATCCACACCAAACTCGCTCATCCATGTCTTTATGGACCTTGCGTTGTGACTGGAGTGCAGTTATGTTGGAACAAATATCCAGACTCCATCGGGCTGCCAGACAGAGAAATGTGGTTCGTCTCTCCAGAGAACACGTCTCCACTGCTCTAGAGTCCAGTGGCAACACTGCATTCCATTCTTTGCATTTTGCTTCGTGATGTTTGATGCAGCTGACCCCACCCTGTCATTTTACATGGTCTTCCACTTCGTGGCTGAGTTGCTGTCGTTCCTAATCACTTCCACTTTGTTATAAAACCACTGAAAGTTGACTGTGGAATATTTAGTAGTGAGGAAATTTCACAACTGGACTTTGCACAGGTAGCATCCGATCATGGTATCACACTGGAATTCACTGAGCTCCTGAGAGTGACTCATTCTTTCAAAAATGTTTGTAGAAGCAGTCTGCCTGCCTAGTTGCTTGGTTTTATACACCTGTGGAAGTGATTGTAACACCTGAATTCAATTATTTGGAGGGGGTGCGTGAATACTTTTGGCAATATAGTGTATGTAGAGAGAACAGCAACAATAAGCTAAGTTAAGGCAAAGTAAGCTAATTTTTATTTTATATACATTCAGTTGTAGATAAACTAGATAATACTCATATTAAATACAGGTTAATTGTTAACTGTCACCAAGAAAGAATTTGTTAGCTAGCCACGTTTGCTAGTTAGCAAACTTAGCCGTGTACATTGGAGCAGATGTTCCGTGTGTTACATTTTGATGGCTTCAACTGGTAATGTGTCTTTTTAGACATTCTTTATCATTCCTGTTGTGTGTTTGTTGTGGGAAATGGGTAAAATTACTATAGTCTGACTGATTTGAAAAATTTGTGACGAATACTAATAGCAGTGTCAAAAGGGCTAATTATGACAAAAACTACATAATCTTATGTTTATTTTTTATATATCAAGTCTATACTTTCTATAAATATTTTATACAATATTTTTAGTTAAATAGTGGTTCCTGGCTAATATGATTGTCAGTTCTCAGTTATCACACTTCTTCACTATCAACTCAATTAACCTACAAAAACTCAAGTCTTAAATAATACACTGGCTCTGGGAGCAGAATTACCCAGAATGCTGGGTAATAAACTGAAGCAAATTCGCCTTTTGCTTCTGTTTATCACCTCTTATCATCAGCGCTGACAAACTCGCGCAATTGGGATTTTGCCCCATTATAAATTGTGATTTTTCAAATCCCAGCGCAAATCCTGCCGCAATCAAAGAATTACTACTAATTACTAGCATACTATCTGCAATAATATCAGCTGATACCAATACCTACAGCTGCTGATATCCAGTGGTGGACAAAACACTGAAGGCAAATAATTTTCATTAGGTGGAATGAAATAACCTTTTGTGAACAAACAAAGTTCCAGTTTTAGATTTGTTTACAACTTAGTTACAAGTTTAAATTTAATTTTAAAAAAACTTCCTTTAAACACAGATTCACAAATGAGTTTTCCTTTACAATCTTACAATCTTTCCTTTGCATCTGTAGTTCATAAAATCTCTGTTCATAAACATAAACTAGCCAAAACAAATTTACTATAAAATGAAATAATGTTATGTTAATGTATAAATTCAGAAAAAAACATGCCAATCACAACTGCATATTTATATCTGTATTGTATATGTATTATGTATTTATATATGCATTATAAAAGCATATGTATTTCTGAATTGTGGTGTATTTACACAAAGTTAGTTCCAGTTTATGTTGTTTAGTTCATGTTGAACAGAAACTCCCAAAGTTTCACGCTGGTTCACAGTTCAAACTGACGTTGAACTGTATCCTTGCTCTAGGTCAGTATGTCCAACAGGTCAAAACAAGCTCTGAACAAAGTGACTGTTGTGCCCTGATTGGTGTTTTTTCCATTGCACTTATTTCATTTTGACATGTTAAATTTTTAGGCACACATAAACCATAAGGAACAACTGATTACACATAATGTAGTGGAGTAAAAAGTAAGATATTTAACTTTGAAATGTAGTGAAGTGAAAGTAAAAAATCAACCTAAATGGAAATACTTCAGTAAAATGCAAATACACAAAAAAAACTACTTAAATACAGTAACGAATCACATTTACTTCAATATTGTCCACCACAGCTGATGTCATACAGTATTATTGATCAACCGATACATCAGACCAGCCATAAAAATTACACCATGCAGAAAGTTTCATCATATTGTACTTCTGCACCTATATCAGAGGTGCTCAGCCTTACTTGTTACTAAGTCATAAATACAGTCTTCTCAAGGGAAAGTATATGGAATACTCAAAAGGTGCTTTTATACTGTGATTTCAGCTTTCTGACACTTTGAAATACTGTTATCTATCTGTCATGGACAAATTTACAGCTAAAGGTTGAGCTTTAGCATGCTACGGTTTGTAGTTATGCAACATACTTTTGTCAAAAAACACATAAGCAAGTCTGTTTGAGATTACTTAACAACAGGTGTTAAGGAAGGTCAATGATTATATGCAGTTGTGTGCTTACTGGTGGGGCATAAACCTGCATTACTTGTTAGCTACATTAGCCTTGTAACTCTAATGCAAAACTATAGAAACAAATTCCAAAGCCAAACACGTCCTGGCTGATTGAATACATTTGGGGAAAGCAGAAAATGATTTTTCAGCCTGCAGTTCCTTTGACTCTCTGTTTTCTAATCTATTCACTAAAGAGGCTTCAGCTTTCTGTGGTTGAACTGTGTTTTAATGTAACCTTTCTGGCCAACACTGAGGTTAGTCATGAGAAAACAGTACAGGTGCTTTCTCTCTCTTTCTTTCCCTCACTCCCCTCCCTCCCCTTTCTCTCTCCCCCTCTATCGCTCGCCTGCAGCTTTTTCTTTATACGTCTTATGCTCTCTTTACTCTCATCCCAGCTCATTATCTTACCCCCTTTACTCTTTCCCCATCTTTCTTCCTCCCCTTCGTTCTATCATTCTCTCGTTCATACCCTCCTGTTCTTGCTCTCCCAACCTTCCTGTTTTCATCCCTCCTCTCCCTCTCTCTCTCTCTCTCTCTCTCTCTCTCTGTCTCTCTCTTTCTTCTCTTTCTCTCTGATGGATGACTCACATGCGCTGGAGCCCGGAGCTGTATAATTCAGGGCCTGACAGGTAGCACTCACTAAAAGGATGGGCACTGAGCCAAGAACTGGTGGCGAGGGCCAGCAAGTGGTAGAGTTACACCCCTTTCTCTCTCTCTCTCTCTCTCCCTCCATCTCTCTCTCTCTCTCTCTCTCTCTCTCCACACCAGTCTGTCTGCCCTCTCCTTCTTTGAGCTATCTACAGATGACTGGCTTTTTTACGCCTGCCTCTTTCTTCTGGGTGTCTGTCTTGTTTTTCTCTGCTTCAAAATGCAGCAGAAAGGCTAGGACTGGAATGTTTTTGTAGAAACACACAAGACAAAGCCAAGGTGCAACTATAGGTGATAGATCACACTGAGATCTTTTAAAGGTAGTTATATCCTACATTTTCTGTGTATTTTTCCCCAGTCCATCTGATAACATTTGCTGTAGCAGAACATCAATGCACAAGCCTCAAGAGCATATTATTATGTTGCTGCTGTCGGAAGAAAACTTTGTATCTCCATTTTTGTCGTTTTTCAGTTTTTGCCCTATTTTGAAAATGCCTGTTGTCCTTTACATTATATGTAAATTTCATAAAGAATGGACCAATGTCAGCAGTACAAAATTAAAAATATGTTTTTTTAAGTGATCTTCTCTATATAGAACCATGAATACTCAAAATACTTTTGCATTATTGAAGGGATCTTTGGATTTTGAAATGGTTCTTCAAATTGATGGAGACTGTGCTGTAGATGGTTCTTTATAGAACCTTTTTTAAAAGGGTGCCATAAAGCACCAAAAGGATTCTGTTATTGTTACGATATGAGCTTGTAACAATAGCAGAACCATGTTTGGTGCTATATAGAACATGTGTGTAGCAAACATCTTTCTCATGTGTGAAATCTTTTTCAATGCAGGACTAAAAGGAGTTTTAAGCACAGATCAGTAACCATTCCAGTGGCTTTTCCACATGGACATGATTCCACACAGAATGTCAATATTTTGCCACCTTATCCTGCATTTTATCATAAACAAAAACAATCAAATAAGTCGCGTTCCCTTACATGGGCACAAAATAGTTTTAAACAGTGCATTTTTTCAATCCAAAGTCAGATGGATAAACCTGCACCATGGTGTTTGGATCTGTATCCTCATAGCTAGGCAAATGTTAGTTGGCTCCTCTCTCCTTGTTAGCAGCAGTCCAGCCTAGATAAATGGGCTATACACTCAAACAGTGCCACAAACCACAGTACTGGTTTGCCACTCTGTTGATACACATGTAGAAGATAAAACCTCAAGTCTGACAGAGCAAAGTCAAATGACTGGTGTTGGAGTGAAAGAAAGCTGAAATCACACCTGTTCTCTGGGATTTGAACTGTGGCATGCTAGGCAAAGCTAACACTAGCATAGTTAGCAGACTAAAGGTGTCACCCGCAACAGTACAAGTACATTTCCATCTAATCACTATGGAAAGGCACAGTACAGCCTTTTTACAGCATTTTGCTCTACAGTGTAGCCTATGTAGGCTAAATGGTCTATTTCCCTTGCACCAGTAAGAACACGACACATAATCAAACCCTGATAATGAGAAAATTAACCATAGCTGGCATTTAAGTTTACACATGCAGATAGAAGGGGAGTTGCATGTTTGTGATTGCATGGTGACTTTATTTTAAAAAGGAGAGCAGAAGAGTGCAGCAGGGTGAGTTAACTCAGATAGGTCATCAGGTTAGCTAGCAGCAAGTCACTACCTTTCAATCTTGGGAAATATCAAGCGAATGCATTCGTCAGAAAGTAGCCAACATGTCTAAAGAAATAAAATGTCTAAAGAAATAAAGAAACTGTTGCACAGTAACAATTATTACTGCATGATAGATATTTACTGTAAAATCTTTGTGCTTACATTAAAAATGATGTGTATGGATACTGTACACTTCATCTGATTTATTTAGCTTCCAGCCACATACTAAAAAGGCAAGTATTTACCTACCAAAAATTAATAATACATTTTTTATAGTTGTTCACCTGTTCTTTACCCATTTGAATTACACATGCTGTACCTTTAAGAATGATTTATGCAAATGACCTCTGATCTAAATGGCTGGCCTGTATTGGGTCTTACTCAAAAAGCTATTTGACCTGACGCACTGCCTGTAACCACAACATACATGGGCCAGGCTCAACTGCTATAGGCTTATTAGGTATATGTACATACATATATTGGGTTTTGTAACATCACAAAAGCAGTAAATTTAAAATGGTTTTGGACTGGGAAGTGAATCATGCTATTTCATTTATATCAGTTTTTTTTTTTTTAAATGAGGACATTCATTTTTCCAAGATATGGGCTTTTTGAAATGTAGCACTGTCTATATACCATTGTGCACAAATAGGTGCAGTTTGAATTGAAAAATGCAGCGTATAAAATACAAACCAACAATTTGAACACACTATTTTCCTTGGCTATTGTGACCATAGCCCATTATTAGCACTGTAAAAGGAGAATGACACCAGACGGAGGCCACCAGGCAGGACTGATTAATAAAGATGAATAAAGCCCTGGACTGATGGACAGATATAGATTCCGACATTTCATTTACAGCATCAAGCACTAATTTACACCTTTCTATGTAGCAGGAGAGAAATCATGTTCATGCGCTAGTTAGTTACTAACCAACAGCACGCCAGCAGATGGGCTCTGGACTGTGTGGGAGGCATATGCCATCTTTTCCTCTCTCCCTGTCTCCTTCTCTCTCTCTCTCTCTCTCTCTCTCTTTCTTTCTGGGTCTTGAAGACAGAGATTGTGCAGTCTGTTGACTTTGCCGCTTGTCAAGTCGCTCCAAATTGCCTTTGCTATACATGCGAAGGGTTTGTTTGTTATCTGACTGGTATGTAATTTGCCCAAACTGTTTATTCAACTGAAAGACTCAGCCAGATGTCTCTTTTATTTGAACTAAGAGCTCATATATGTACATATATGTAAGCTTGCGTGGGTGTGTGATCATATGCCATATAGACGAATACAGTGACCCATGCTCAACCTAGACCACGGCCTCCTCTCACTCTCTAAAGCTTAGAACCTGCTGCAGGACTATTTCTAAACCCTTAGGACACATCTGTGAATCCTGGTTTCCCTGCTCTCTTCAATGCCTACATAATTAGTTTCATAGTTTAATGGTAAGCCTAAGTAAGTCTAGTGTTTATGTGGTTAACCTGCGTCAGAATTAATATAAGGATTTTTTGTTTCTTATGTTAACAGACTAGCAGGCTTTAGCCACATGGAGAAGAACATCTGTCAACTTTTGAAGTGAAGCTACAGGAGGGATCTACAATATCACAATTGTCAGTCTTTTGTGCTAATGTCTCAGATTAAGCCCAAACCTAGAAGAATTTCCAATGGTAATACAAGATTTGCACTGCAGTTTAGTCTAGATGTCAAGACTAGACTTGTAACATTGGTGTAAGGATTTGGTTGCATTCAGCCACATGAGCATTAGTGTATCAGGTACTGATGTAGGATGATTAGTTGTGGATCAAAAATTGTATTCTAACTCATCTCAAATGTATTTGATGGAGCTCCATCACTCCAGAGAACCCAGTTCCACTGCTGGCCAGTGCTGGAGGTCTTAGCAGACACTTGTTATTAGCCATAGGGATAAACAGACAAGGCACAAGGGAACATGCAAAACACTGTATATACATTTTCTGAATGTGAAATGAATTGTGCCAAATTGTGTCAAACTGTGTAATTCAGCTGTGCAAACATGAGGCTGAGAGGAGAAGGCCATAGTGCCCACAGCAGAGAGAGAGAGAGACTGATGGAGCCTCAGAGATAGACAGAAGCCTCCAGAAAGCTCAGCATCGATGCCTCTTTTGTTCTGCTGCTGGAGCGGGAGGATGAGGGAGGGGGAGATGCCTGTCAGACTCCCAATCACTGCTTTCTTTCTCTCTCTCTCTCTCTCTCTCTCTCTCTCTCTCTCTCTATCTCTCTCTCTCTCTCCCTCTCTCTTGACTGCACACACTCTCTTTTCTCTCACTCTCCGTCTCTGTCTGTCTGCTCGAGTGGCAAATCCTCGCTCCAGAGGGGTAGATCACCATGGCGACGGTGCCTTGTCTCGCATGCCTGTGGATGCTGCAGTGTATAGAGACACTGAGGCTATGCGCTCGCTCCTATGGCAACTCGCTCCGGCAGAGGCAGCAGCGGGCCTCCAGCTTTGTGGAGCTCCAGGGCTGTGGGATATGTGGGATAGCACACTGCAGTAACAACAGGCCAGAACCTCAAAAGGACCCATGGCATTCAGACCAATTAAAGCTGAAAGAAATAAGAAAAGGTGACATTTTCAGTAGGCTAATATTAGCTGTTTCTGTATGGCTGGAAAAAATCTCCTACTTTTGACAGTTTTCTCAAATTTTTGCAAAAGAAAAGCAAAAATAATTTGTACTTTTCAAAATTGTAATAATAATTGCAATAATAAGAGAATTTTATGTTTAAGTGCTGTAAATTTACAAGAAAAAAGATTTTCAACAGTGCCTCTCAAGATCATCAGAATAGAATAGAATAGAATAGAATAGAATAGAATAGAATAGAATAGGCTCCAGCAAACATTGTAGCCTTTTTTCTTCTTTTTTTTCTTTTCTTCTCTTTTCTGTTGGCATTAGTAGAGTTCATCAGAGCATTTGTCCGCCAGGCTGAAGTCATTATTTCTCTCAGCAGTGCTGAAAGTCTTTCTCTTTCTGTCTCTCACTCTCTCTCTCTCTCTCTCTCTCTCTCTCTCTCCATGTGTCTCCCTCTCTCTCTCTGCGTAATTACAGCAGTCCCACTCAAACCCTGCCTGCACTGCTCCCTCATTCAAATGTGGTTTAATTACCTGTGGAATTTTAATTGGCGTGGCCTGCCAGTGGGAAACGCGAAGGTGTCCAAGGTCATTGCGAGTGGCTCACGAGCACTCTCCCCCACACAGACACTGTTGGCTGCCTGCCCACCAAACACACCACACAGTTCTGGAGCTCATATGTTCCGCTCGTGTGGCGTACGTAAATGAGGTGGTGGAAGACAGACTAAACTAAGAAATTTGAGGTGTGCCACTGCTGGCAGTTTGAACCTTTTTTAATGAATGGTGAAGACATACAGAGACTAAGCATATTGTAACATACTGTCTGTCTCTTATAACTGAACACTGTATTTCCAAAGTATTGACTAAAATAGTTTTACTATATGCTTGTTCAAGTAATTTAAGGACCATTTTTATTGGTAAATTTATCATGAAATATTCACAGAGTGTAAGGGACTTATGGGGTTTTAGGGGGTTGGATGGCAGTTGTTATGGCAGTTGAGCATAAAAGCCAAGCATATTCAAAACATATATATATATATATATATATATACTGCTCAAAAAAATAAAGGAAACAACACAATATAACTCCAAGTAAATCAAGCTTCTGTGAAATCAAAGTGTCCACTTAGGAAGCAACACTGATTGACAATCAATGTCACAGCTGTTGTGCAAATGGAATAGACAACAGGTGGAAATTATTGGCGATTAGCAAGACAAACTCAATAAACGAGTGGTTCTGCAGGTGGGGACCACAGACCACTTCTCAGTACCTTTCTGCTTTTTGGCTGATGTTTTGGTCACTTTTGAATGTTGGTGGTGCTTTCACACTCGTGGTAGCATGAGACGGACTCTACAACCCACACAAGTGGCTCAGGTAGTGCAGCTCATGCAGGATGGCACATCAATGCGAGCTGTGGCAAGAAGGTTTGCTGTGTCTGTTAGCGTAGTGTCCAGAGGCTGGAGGTGCTACCAGGAGACAGTCCAGTACACCAGGAGATGTGGAGGAGGCCGTAGGAGGGCAACAACCCAGCAGCAGGACCGCTACCTCCGCCTTTGTGCAAGGAGGAACAGGAGGAGCACTGCCAGAGCCCCGCAAAATGACCTCCAGCAGGCCACAAATGTGCATGTGTCTGCACAAACGGTTAGAAACCGACTCCATGAGGATGGTATGAGGGCCCGACGTCCACAGATGGGGGTTGTGCTCACAGCCCAACACTGTGCAGGATGCTTGGCATTTGCCAGAGAACACCAGGATTGGCAAATTTGCCACTGGTGCCCTGTGCTCTTCACAAATGAAAGCAGGTTCACACTGAGCACATGTGACAGACGTGACAGAGTCTGGAGACGCCGTGGAGAGCGATCTGCTGCCTGCAACATCCTTCAGCATTACCGGTTTGGCAGTGGGTGAGTAATGGTGTGGGGTGGCATTTCTTTGGAGGGCCACACAGCCCTCCATGTGCTCGCCAGAGGTAGCCTGACTGCCATTAGGTACCGAGATGAGATCCTCAGACCCCTTGTGAGACCATATGCTGGTGCGGTTGGCCCTGGGTTCCTCTTAATGCAGGACAATGCTAGACCTCATGTGGCTGGAGTGTGTCAGCAGTTCCTGCAAGATGAAGGCATTGAAGCTATGGACTGGCCCACCTGTTCCCCAGACCTGAATCCATTTGAGCACATCTGGGACATCATGTCTCGCTCCATCCACCAACGCTACGTTGCACCACAGACTGTCCAGGAGTTGGCGGATGCTTTAGTCCAGGTCTGGGAGGAGATCCCTCAGGAGACCATCCGCCACCTAATCAGGAGCATGCCCAGGCGTTGTAGGGAGGTCATACAGGCACGTGGAGGCCACACACAATACTGAGCCTCATTTTGACTTGTTTTAAGGACATTACATCAAAGTTGGATCAGTCTGTAGTGTGTTTTTCCACTTTAATTTTGTGTGTGACTCCAAATCCAGGCCTCCATTGGTTAATAAATTTGATTTCCATTGATGATTTTTGTGTGATTTTGTTGTCAGCACATTCAACTTTGTACAGAACAAAGTATTCAATGAGAATATTTCATTCTTTCAGATCTAGGATGTGTTATTTGAGTGTTCCCTTTATTTTTTTGATCAGTGTATATATATATATATATATATATATATATATATATCACCTTTACACAACTAATCCCTGTGTGACTGTGATTTTCAGTGGAAGGCTGTAAATTCTGTTTGGTGCCACTGTTAACGTTAAATATGGGGTATGCATGCTGTAGTCAAATTGTTCTGCATTATTCATGAGATACACGATTTAGTGAATGCTCAGTCCATTATACTGTTAGGCCAGAATACGTTACTGCTGGTGGTCCTGATTTGTGCCTCCTAACCAAGCATGTGAGGAAGCACAGAGCAGTAAAAGTCACTATAACTGCTCTTGTTCATGTGGCTTCTGTAGTCTAGTGGTTGCTAGTCCTGATCCTGGACTGATTCATTTTTAAATACTCTCTGCTCTATCACACTCATTTTGACCATATGAATAGCTTATTAATGAGATGATGACTTGAATCAGGTGTGTCTGAGCTGGGAAAATGCTAAAATGAGCAGTTCAGGACTACTCAGGGGAAACACTCATTTATGCTAATGCACCTTGTGAATATTTGCTTTGGTAATCATTATTGTTCTATTAAGCAACAGATTCTGAAAGATGTGTTATCACTGAGATTTAGTTGCCTTTTTATACAAGTATGGTTGCTTTTATACAACAGGTGTGCTAAGTAAAAAATGGTAAAAAAGAACATAAACATATAAAATACATGTTTTAATAATTACATTTTCTACTCGAATGAATCAGAACTAATTTTTGCTGATTATGCTGGTTTATACCTGTTGATACTGGTTTATGCTGGTTTATACTAGTTCAGTGCTGGTCTGGTGTGGGTTTAGCTGGTCACCAACCGTGTTCATGTTGGTTGACCAGCACACCAGCATCCAAAACATTTGCTGGTTTTGCTGGCGACCAGCATATTAACTTTCACTGCTGCTGACCAGCACGCTAACATCCAAAACACAACTGGTTTTGCTGGTAATAAGATGGCAGAGTAAGTTTAGCCAGATTAAGCTAAATAACTTTTTTAAATAAACATCACAGTCTGAACACAGTGAAGGGAATGTTGTGGTAGGGAAATATTAAAACATTATTAAAGTGTTTTATCACTTTGTCTTATTAACAACTTGGTCTACTACTTTTGGGGGCTTAAAAAAGAGAATTGCATCAGGTGGCAATTTTTGCTGCCAAAGTCAACACTTATGTTCACTTTATTCTTTTCCTTTCTGAGTAATGAGCTTCACTTGTGCCAATATAGTAAGGAAACAGCCCTTAAGAGGCTGTCTAGGATTCCCTTAAGGGGTCAAGGGGACAAGGCCAAGTCAACACTTGTCAAGACTTGTTAAAAATGGTATTGAAATGGGCAGTAGAAGTCGTGTCTGCTTGAATATCTTGTTCATTGCAATGCATACAAGTACTATCAGGTAGTAGGAAACTGCCATAGCAACAGGTTCTAATATCCACCTCTTTTCTTTAAATAGGTTTTTCAGTGTCTTCTTTACAGTATTCAGTAACTCTGTGAAAATGTGGACAGGCACATAGGAGAAGGTACTGTTGTCTGCCTGTGGTTGTAAATACAGATTTTTGGTTCAAAAGTGGAACTGTGCGCTTGGCCTTTGATTTCTACCCTGCCAGTGTCTTAGCCAGGGGTTCATTTTCCACCAGGGGAGCAGCAACCTTCACCCCTCTTGACAAGCCACAAATGAGCCCTTTCATATGGAAATGGAGTAATTGATTTTCTGAATTCCACATTTAAACCGTGCATAATTGTGCATGCTGTTTTGGAGCAATTAAAGTGGAATTTCTCAACAGCTAATGATTATTAAGGGATTTGTGTAATTGAGGGCTGTTTGAATGAGCTTTGCTTTCTACATTCTGGAGGTTCAGTCGAAAACGGGGCTGGGCGGATTCGCAAAAGTGCCGTCTTGGGGGAACGGAGTTCAAGCGGCTCCCGCGTTTTCATGAATAAAAGTGCCAGTGGTTATTTATGCTTCGCTATGGCTTTAAACAATTCTAATATTTCTGTGTCTCTGAGGGGTTTGCTCTGCAACAGACACTCCATAGCCATTTAACTTTAAAGCATGCAACTTAAAAATGGATTGCGTCATATTGCGTTCAAAGCTGTTTCTAACAATGACTCAGTAGAACAAAGAAGTGCACCTTTCTCTTCCAATTTTTGTCCTTTGTTGTGCTTCCTGCAGTGTCTATGGATGTCCTTTGGCCAAGAAGAGGAAAAGCCAGGAGAAACCTCCACAGGAGCCAGCCACCAAACGCAGACCTTTTTTAACCATGGCTGACGGAGAGGCGGCGATGTACGAGGGCTACGAGATGGATGCTATGGACGAGGTCGAGGAGAGAGAGCAGGAAGACCTGGAGGAGGAAGTAGAGGAGGAGGAGGAAGGTGAAGAGGAAGGAGAGGAGGAAGAAGAAGAGTGCTCCGAGGACAATGACGAGCCTGGAGAGGAGGAAGAGGAGGAGGAAGAGGAAGAGGAAGGAGAGGCGGAGAGGGAGGAGGGAGAAGAGGTAGAGCAGATGGATGAGGAGGTGGAGGACGATGAGGAAGTGGTGGAGCAGGATGGAGATGATGAACAAGATGACGAGGAAGAACAAGAAGAAGAAGATGAGGATGAGCATGAGGAAGAGGAGGAATATGAAGATCAGACTCATCAGCGAGGTAAGACCTTCTCTCCGCTGGTCTGTGAATGGGAAAATTTAACACAAAACTCATCTTTTCTGTCAGTCATTCCTTTATACATTCTTTTATTAACATTTCACTGTACACTCTTGAAAACATAACGCTCCTAAATGGTTCTTAGCTTGAAATATGTGGTTAGAACTTTTAATTTTTTAATAAAAAAATATATATTTGACATTAAATTTTTACATAAATAAATTACTTTTTCATTAGGTATTATTTAGCCTTTCAATGCCATGAATGGATTAAAAAATAAATAAACGTTGACATCTGGTTCCTATTACCACAATTCTACCTTGGCTAGTTTCTGTAGAATTGTGCGTTTCCCATCATATCACTCTAAATGATTTTGTTTACATCTTAATACTTTAAATATGCAGAAATTTTCCCTTTAATTGGACAGTACTAATTTTGTTGCTTGTAATGCAGCCCATATTTGGCACTCCATATTTAGTGAACATGGCTGTCCAGGTCAACACTGTATTAATTTTATTAGATTAAAGTGCAGAATGTCATCTTTAATGTAAAAGTATTTACTTCTCGGTGATCCATATGGGAATTGTCCCCAATTACAAGACATCATAAGTAATTCGACAGTTGGCTGCTCTTTTGTTTTTTGCACAATAGGGCTATAGAGTTGATTCCACATATGGCAATTGAATCAGGAGTTTTGTTGCTGTTGGACTACTGTTCAACAGTAGTGGTTAATAGTGGGTAATAATACCTTTGCCCTCCAAAACTCTAAACCCATGATTTCACGAACACTTTTTTAACTGACATATGAATCAAGAAACAATAACTGTGCTGCAAAAGTCATTATTATTCTCATTCTTTAATTTCTTGAGTTGTTTTGAGCCACTTAATTGGCTGAATTACAGTCATATCATTGCACAGTCTACAGTGGACAAACGCTCTTAGTATTCTGACTATGGTGCTGTGCAGAACAGGGAACATCCCCTCACTCCCCTCTTGAACTTGGAGAGCAGCAGATGCGACTGCTTGCTTAGTATGCGTCTTAGCCTCATTCCCTGACTTCTACAATCGTTTCTGACAGTGTCTTCCAGGGCAATGGAGAGAGGAGGCTCTCTGAGTTATTAACTTTGGCCCCCCTCCACACAGACACATTGCCATTCTACAGGAGGTGTCAGAAACACTCAGTTCCCCCCTCCCCTCCCCTGTGGAAACGGGCTCCTCCTGAGGATATTTCTGGCTCCAGAAACGGAGCACCTCATCCTCTGCTTATCCCTGCAGTCTCATCCTGCCGTGTCCCAAATACAGGCAATACTGAAATCCCTTAAGGGGAAAGAGGAGATTTCCGGAGCTGGCTGTGCTGCTTACATGTCACTACATCAGAGAGGAAACCATTTCTTGCCATATATTACTGCTGGATATGTTTACATACAGATATTTTTCAAGGTTATGATACCTATAAAAGGAATCATCTCAGAGAAAACCTACAGTTGTCATAGACTTGTCATGGATGTAATGTAAAAATACAGTCTCTCCTGAGACTGTTGCATTCGTGAAAGATTTTTACTGAGGTGATTTTTACTGAGAATCAACTATTTGTACTGAATATGTAAAATGCCTTGATATGCTTATAAACTCTTTATCTCATTTTCTTTCATTAGAGAAAAAATATTCCAGTTGTGGACAATCAAAGCCCGGTCAGATGATGGAGAAAGACAACAACAACAATAATGCGACAAACGAGGAGTATGAAAACTATGATGAGCTGGTGGCCAAGTCTTTGCTGAACTTGGGTAAGATAGCAGAGGATGCCGCCTACCAAGCCATGACGGAATCTGAGATGAACAGCAGCTCCTCCAATAGTGCGGGTGAGGAGGAAGATGAGGAAGAAGATGAACAGAGCAGTCGGAAGGGTGAGTTAAGTGTGGACCTGGACAGCGATGTTGTGCGGGAGACTGTGGACTCTCTGAAGCTCCTGGCCCAGGGCCATGGGGCCGTGCTGCCAGACGAGGGCTTCCCCGAGGCCCACAATGGCCAGGCCGAGGAGAATGAGGAGGAGGTGTGCCTCAGCAGCCTGGAGTGCCTGAGGAACCAATGCTTTGATTTAGCCCGCAAGCTCAGCGAGACGCAGCCGGCTGATCAGCAGCCCATGCTGCAGCACAATATCGAGCAACACCTGCAGCAGCAACAACAACATCAATTGCTTCACATGCCCCGTTATGAAACCTGCCAGCCTGTCCCCATGGAGCAGCCCAGAACACTGGAAAGGAGCTACTCAGACATGGTCAACCTGATGAAGCTGGAAGAGCAACTCAGCCCAGCATCCAGAGGATACACGACCAGCTGCGTCGCCGTCCAGGAAGGTGATGAAGACACTACATCTGTGGCCTCAGAGCGCTCAGACGAAGCCTTTGACATGACCAAGGGTAACCTGTCCCTGCTGGAGAAGGCCATTGCACTGGAGTCAGAGCGGGCCAAGGTCATGCGGGACAGGATGCTGCCTTCGGAGCATGGAATGGGCCGCAGGGACCATCCACGGCTGCATGGGGAACATAGCCCCAGACAGAGTAGTGGAGCTGAAGAGCGCAAAGTCAGACTCAACCATGATGGGGCAAAGAGAGCATACTACCCTAAAGGTATGACTCACACACTTAAAACACTTGCGCTAGAATCATGCTGCTTTTATGGACCCATAACACCACTTGCAAAGTCATAATGTCAATTCTCATGCTTTGAAATATATAAGATTTGCTACATGGCGCAATTTGGTAAATACACTGCTAGTATTAGCTAAGTAGCTAGCTTTATCTACTTCGATTATCTTCCTAATGTTCTCCTTCAATGCAAAAGTGTTAAAGACCACCCTTTATTTATTTAATTTTCAGTCAAATCTGACTGCCTTTAAGGATAAAGAATTTTTTTAGTATTTACTAAACAAACATGCATCCTTTGTCTTTACTACAGCATCCATCATTTTCAGGAGACTTACTTTCAGATTTATTTCAGATCATTTCAGATATATTTTTCTATGCTTCTTGTAAACACCTCCAAAGTTCAGTCTTAGAATTTGGTTGCATTTTCTGCTTCTCACGATCCAAGTAATCCCAAATACATTCAGTGATGTTGAGGTCTGGGTGCTGGGGTGGTCAGACCATTGTTCTGAAAACACTAACAGCTTTTTTGTTTCACTGACCTATAGTGTTGAGTTGACTCCTCACAGTGGAAAGATGGACTGAAACAGCTGTCATTTTTTTCAGATGGTGACAGTTCTGATGGTCTACCAGGTCTTGCATGGCTGTTCGTGTTGTAAAATAAAACTCTAGTTTTGGAAATTCCTATTTTTCATACCTTTTATGTGCAAGTGGAACCCTAGCATTTAGTGCTCTGTGCTTGCTAACCTCAGCCATGAGATGTCTTGAATATGCAAATATCCTACGATAAATGGAACGAGGTACAGAACCTCTAAAGTTTTAATCCTACAATTATTGCTGTTTCAGTAGTTGTCTTAGCACTCAGTCTTAGCCATTGTCTCAGCTTGGTTTCCAACACACTGCGCCAGTGGCATGTGTTTGCTAGCTGCAGGACTCCTTGAGTGGGACAGACGCATTTTTCCAGCCGCTCTCAGACACTCTCATCGCAGTGGCAGTGACAGCGGTAGCGGCAGCAGCTTATGTTGTTAAAATGGGCCTGCATGGTAACATCAGAGGCTCGCCTTGTCAGGCATGAGTAATGGCAATCTGCACGGCCCGTTAGGACAGCAAATCTTATCCCTAGGATAGTGTCCACGGCCTATTTCTCCAAATCCACTTCGATTCACACCCACCGCCACTGGGAGAGAGCCATCTATGCCATGAGCTCTTATTATTATCCATGAGAATCTGACACACTGTATCAGCATAACATCTCACAAAGGGTTGTTACAGCGCTAAGAAGCCGTCTCTTCCTCTGCTCACCTCTGGATACTGTCCAATGTAATATAGGCCTTGTCTTTTTTTTTCTGCACAGCTTAGCAACCTGCTTAGTGTATGAAGCTTGCAGAAATATCCAAATAGTGCAGCTATTAGTCAGGCTACATTAAGAATTTACCATTCAGGATATTATACTACTGTTGGAGTGAAAAGATCACTACTTTAGTAGATCTACTGTGGGTCACTGCATGACCAGAGCATGTCATGAAGCTTTCTAAAGTAATTTGGAATGATATACTGAGTCATTTTTAATTTCCTGGAAGCAATCTGGCTGATAATTATGAGGAAAGTGTCATGTTTTGCGGTCTCAATGTCCTACGGGAACACATTATTGTTGCTTATAAAGGTGAATGATGAGATCAGACTGCACCAGAAAAAGAAAAACAACAATGTTTTGTCATTGCAATTAGAGTTCTCTTTTCTTCTTTGCCTAATTAAACATTGAATCACTTCAGGTAAAAGGTCAAGTTAAGATTAATTTCCATTTGTTTAGAAACAATGAAATGTATCATTTAGGAGAACTCAGATAGCTAATTATGGTGATAAATAAATGGATTGCAACAGGGATGCCATTGAAAGAAAAACATTCTATACAAGCATTGAAGGATTTTCAATAGATGTGCCATCAATAAAGTTCATGTAGCGAGGACTTTAAAATGTTTGATTACAACTATGAGGAAAAAGCTTTCTCTGTAATATTTAATGCTGCGCCACATACTGGTGGCATTGATACAGTACATATACTCCACAGGAAAGAGAGGGATACCAATGATGTTGTACACTTAGAAACTGCTCAGCAGTCCCAGTCAAAGTTAAGTATTTCCAGGCCAAGCTGTAAAAAAGCAAGAATGGATATAGGAAAACGGTCATTCCTGCTTAAATAAAACTCAGTCATCTACTGAAATGTCTCTCAAAATTTATATACATGCAAACAAACTGCTTGTACATACCTGTAAAAAGGCCCCAAATGATTAGTGAAGCAAAGCAAAAACATAAAGCAAACTAAAATATTGTGTTATTTTCTTCTAACTTGTCTTAATAGTTCCCAGTTTAAAACATTGGGCATTTTCATCATCTGATTTTAAAATTGAAGCAAAGTTTTGAACCTGTTTATACATAGGGTGCACAAGCTGAATTGGCCAAGAACAGAATCGACCAATTTATTAAGAGACCCTTATTAGTCCCACAACGGGGAAATTTCACCTCCACATTTAACCCATCCGTGAAGTGAAACACCACATACACACTAGTGAGCACACACACACTAGGGGGCAGTGAGCACACTTGCCCGGAGCGGTGGGCAGCCCAATCCGTAGCACCCGGGGAGCAGTTGGGGGTTAGGTGTCTTGCTCAAGGACATCTCAGTCATGTGCTGTCGGCTCTGGGGATAAAACCGATGACCTTCTGGTCACGAGGCTGATTCCTTAACCTCCACCCCACGACTGCCCATTTATTGATTGATTTGCAATTTTATGATGTAAATAGCATCAGTCTGGTAAATGCACTCATGCTATTTTTGAAAGCTACACTTATAACAGCATGTCATCATGAAATTATATGTGTATTTAAGTAGCCAGCTGCCTCTTAGTATCAGTGTAGCACCTCATTTGACTTTTTTGTTTAAAGCTACACTGTAGGTTTTGGGAATCTGGAGACCTTTCTGGTGGGCATTTGGGATTGCACGCAATGTGGAGAAGATCATTTTGTAGCAATAATTGTACTTCAAATTTTACAGTTCAGATTTTGCATTTGAGATCTAAACATTGAGTCAGACCTTCTTTTTGAGTCTATAAGTGTGGCATTAAATGTATGTATGAGTTTGACAAGACATTTGACATGGTTCAGAATAACTCCCACCAAATCCAGCTCAATTCCCCTAACCTTTAACTGATTATTTCAGGTTTTACAGGGCAACTCACAGCATTGTTAACTCACAGCATTGTTAACTCACAGCTGTGTGTTTTTTTGTCCTGAATCAGTAATTCTACTTCCTTCTATTTTAGCAAAGAGGTCTTACATAGTGCAGCTTTAAATAGGCTGAATAAACAAAACTGATTATTCTTTTTAAATATTCAAAATGCTAGTTTTATATATGTCATTTCTATTATATTTTCTATATATTTCTATATATTTTCTTTAAGTACTGGAATTGTGTGAGATGTTTCATGTGTTCACTTTGCCTGCATAGTGTGAGCTTTGGATTAAGAAAAACATAAGTTAATAAAAATTGGCCAAAAAAAAAAGATTGGCCATAGACTAATTTGGCTTTAAAAAAATCAAACTTGGCCACATAATTTCATGATTAGTGCCAAGAGCCAGTCAGATCACTCATCCACTGACAGCAAACTAACTCTTCTCTCAAACACTCACTCCACAGTGAGATGGAAGCCAATAACATGTCAGTAAAGGTCTCCCCTTTAAAACCGCACATGTATAACTTTGCAGCCCAATTCAGAATGAAGAAAATGGACACTATTCACCCCAAGAAGAACAGCGCATGCACACGGAGGAAGGCCTGATAAGCGAGCTTGACAACAGGCCTAGTCATTCTGCATTATCTCCTGGCTAATGCACATTTGTAATGAAATATGAAATGGCATTCTGGGAACATTTAAGAACCAGCAGTTGAACAGACTTTTTAAACAATAGAAATATGCAACGGCATATTGAGCAGACAAACCAGATGTGCTCCACAGATTTAGTCAGTTTTCCTTTCAGCCTCATTTTCACTGGGTTTAGTAAATGTGGCTATCACTGTTGCTGTTATCCATTGCATAGGAACATATTCACTGGTGCATGAGGAACAATAGTGAAATATAAAAATGTTTCCACATTAATAAAATATAATACATCTATATAGTTTTGTTTTCTGTTTGCTTACACTACATGTACAAAAACATGTAGACACCCAAACATCACATCAACATGTGCTTGTCTCATTCCAAACCCATGGGTACTAAAATGGAGCTTGTCCCTGCTTTGCTGCTATTACAGCCTACACTCTTCTGGGAAAGCTTTCCACTAGATTTTGGGACATGGCTCTAGGGATTTGCTTCCATTCAGCCACAAGAGTATTAGTGAGGTCAGGAACTGATGTTGGCTGATAATGCCTAGCTAAAAGTCAGCACTCCAGGGCGTCCAAAAGGTGTTTGATGAGGTTAAGGTCTGGGCTGTGTACAGACCAGTCAAGTTCTTCCACACCAAACTCATTTCTTAATGGAGCTCATTTTGTTCACTGGCACACTATCATGGTAAAAGAGAAAAGGGCCTTCAAGGCTACACAGTTGGAAGCACAGAATTCTCTAGAATGTCATCATATGCTGAAACATTGAGTGTTCTCTTCACTGGACTTAAGGGGTCCAAACTATGAAAAATAGTCCCAGACCATGATTCCTCCTTCTCCAAGTTACATTTGGCACTTTGCATTTGGGCAGGTAGGATTCTCCTAACATCTGCCAAACCAGACTGCTAGGTGGAGTTTCCACTGCTCTAGAGTTCAATGGCAGTTTGCGTTAGACCAGTCGAGCTAGTGCTTAGCATTGCGCATGGTAATCTTGGATCTGTGTTTGGCTGCTTAGTGATGGAAATCCATTTCATGAAGCTCCCTATGAGCAGTTCTTGTGCTAACGCTGCTTCTAGAAGCAGCTTGTAACTCAGTAGATCACTATAGATGATTGTTTCACTTATTGTTATTGTCTGTGAGCTTCTGCGGGTTAATGAGCAGTTGTTGCTCTTAAACGTTTCCACTCCACAATGGTAGCACTTACAGTTTACCAGGGCAGCTCTAGAAGAGCAGAAATATGTTAAACTGGCTTGGAAAGGTGGCATCACATGGCAGTGCCACATTGAACATCACTCTACAGAGCAACCCAATCTACTGCTAATGTCTATGGCAATTGTATGCACCTCTTAGCAATGTATGTTGCTATTACAGCTAAACCCACTAATTAGTGTCTACACACTTTAGGCCATGTGGCACGTTTTGGCTATAGTGGTAGTGATATAGTATATTTTATTAATGTGAAAACGATTTACAAATTCAAATCAAGAACACTCATGCATTGCTTTTTAGCACAGAAAACCTTTGGAATGTAACAAAGTGTGCTCTTTATCATGTGCAGATTCCTCAAGGGCTGAGAAAAAAGAGAGCAAGTGTCCCACCCCAGGATGCGACGGCACGGGCCACGTCACTGGCCTGTACCCGCACCACCGAAGTCTGTCTGGCTGCCCTCACAAAGACCGTGTACCACCAGAAAGTAAGATCTCTGAGGACACTTAACTTTTAATGGAATGTCTCGTTTGCACTTCTGTAATGACCATGGGTGTAGTTTCACCTCTGAGCAGTATAAGTGTGCTGTTGCATTTGTTAGACACATGCTCAAGTGTGGCATTCATGTGACGTGCTTGCTTATTGTTCTTATTGGTGATTGTACCTGGTGTTTGGTGCAACTCAGTGACTGTTGACACATGGATGTGTGTCTGTGAACGCAGTTAGAGAACAGCTCGCTTGTGTGTGCTGTGTTACCTTGAACTAGATATTCTGCATGTCACTGAAAGTGGCTTATCAGTGAGTGTGGCCTGTTGCTAGACGTATCAGGGAACCACTTCAAGGGCTACACTTCTGCATTTTAAACTTATGAGGAAGGCATGACTAGTTTCCTCTTGAATTATTTATTTTTTGCTTGTTTTCAGTTTATTTGCCCTCTGTGTCCTAAAGAAAAGTTTAACCAATTCTTCAAAATTTTTACTGGTGCATGTTTACTCTCTTTATTTGGGCCTGATCGCTCCTGCTATGAATCACCATATAAAAGTTGAAAACTCTCTTCACATACATTTTGGACGAGAGCATGTTGCAAAATTTTTGAAAAATTGGTGAACTTTACCTTCAAACGTTGTTCTTGTTGGTAGCAATTGTTCTTTGTCCTGATGCAGCAGTTATTCCAACTAAAATGGATTTTCACCTGCTGTCTGAACATCTGTACGGCTTCTATACCTCGGCCAGCCTTACTCTAAGCTTAGTCTATAGCAGTTCAATGATTTCAACAATATTTATATTTAGTTCCACTATATTTGGATAGACCATAGATCATTTACAGATATTCTACAGAAGTTATTAATGAATGGTAAGAAGTTGATTCTTAATCGCCTTTAGGTTAGGATTAATATAAGGGTTAGGTTTAGCCCCAAGATTGGTGTTAGGTTTCAGCTTTGAGTTAATTTTACAGTTAGGGTAAGAGAAAGTTAAGGGGATTTGAATAGATATTTAGTTGAAGTCAAATGCAAGATAAGCATCTATACAAGGTACAAAATACAGGGGTTTCTGGAGGGTCCAGCATGTTTCATCTAAATTCTGGGGCGGTCCCTGAAAATAAACTTATTACAAAGTTATGCTGTAATAAAGTTAAACTATAATAGATGCTCAAATACAAATTCAGGGAAAGGTCATTGTTTAGCTTGCTTCACCTACAATTGGCGAATGGGTCTGCCTCAGGGCGGCGCTATAGCAAATTAGTTTAACCAGTTGGTCTTTCATGAACTAGCAGCTGTAACTATGCCTGGGATTACTCTCAAAAACGTTACAATATGCCATAGCATATTTGTGAATCTGAAAACTTGGCCAATTTCACAAGTGATTGGTGAAAAGAGACTAAAGAAGAGATCTCAATTGATGTGTTGAAAACTTCATTACCAAACTAGATAAGATCATTTCCAAAAGAAGAATCGTTAAACAAAAGATTTTATTGCCATTGAAGCTAACATCAGCACTGCTGTGGTGAGTGCTTTAGCAGCCAGCCAACGTTGGAGTCCCTAGCCCACACGGTAGCCCCCAAAAACCAGGGAGTATTTTGCGCACTGCATCTAAATATCATCTATCCAAATAAAGCATTACCCTATATTCTTCTAGAGTGACACTGCCCACTACTAACATTGCGCTTGCATGTCTTTGCATGCTGTCCTTTCTCTGTACGGCCTGATATCTTTATCTCTGTTCTCATCATGCCTAATGTTTTCAGCAAGCTAATTCAAACTAATTCAAGCCAATCAGAAGGCAAGGCTTACAGTTGCTCATTGGGTGTTCCTAACCTACACTTTCTCTGGCCTTTTCCTATCTTGTCTTCCTAAAGTTCTTGCAATGCATGAGAATGTTCTAAAGTGCCCCACGCCTGGCTGCTCAGGACGCGGCCACGTTAATAGCAACAGGAATTCCCACCGCAGGTGAGTGTTGCACCCGGGCCGAGGGGCTGAAGGAGCTGTCAGTTTAGTACAGGTTCAGACTTTGTTCAGACTCTCAGGCTGTTTAAAGCAGGCATGGATGTTAGAAAGCCCTGGTGTTTGAGCAGAGGTGTGAATAAAGAGAGGAGAGATTTGTGTGTCAGTGTTGAGGAGTCTGTCTCTCTGAGATCTGCTGGGAAATCTGAGGAATTAAGGTTTTTGCCCAGGCTTGCTTGTCTTGATCCTTAGACCTTATAAAACACACTGCTCACTACTTTTTTCTTTTCTTTTTTTCCTTCATGTAGCCACAACTTAATTTTGGTCAAAAGTGCACAGATGAAGAAATTTAGGTTAACAATAAAAAGTGTCAGTATTGGTAAAATATTAGTAGGTGATATATGAGTAGGCACAGACAATTTTACCAGACTTTTACAAAAATAAAATATTTACAAACAGTGAAATTGTAGAAATATCAAGACTTATAAGTTAGTTAGGATACAGTCATTACACATATCAGTACCAGTACCCTATGTCAGCTAATACTTAAGGATCAGGTAACTGTATCAGTATGGGAAGGCAAAAGTGGTATCAATGTGTTCTTATATTATTTTTGTGAGGTGGTATAAAAGTGTTTTATGGTAATGTTTGTTTATATTTGAAATAGTTAATGACATTTACATGTATTTATAATGTATTTATACTGATCAGCTTACATCTCATTAAATAAATGACATTGACATTCATTTTTATCTTAAATAATGGACATTTGTTCAGTTTATAACTATATTAAACGATCATTTCTAAATAAGATAATGTATATAATTTCACTTACTGAGCACCATTTTAGGTACACCTACGTGACACCAACATGGTAGTGGCAAGTTAGTGTGTGTTGTGCTGGTACAAGTGGATCAGACACGACAGTGCAGTTTTTAAACACTTTGTCCCCTCATTGTCCACTCTATCAGAAGCTCTGACCTTTTTGGTCCAACATGTTGATGAACAGTTAGAGATTATAGCTCATCTGTTACTGCACAGTTTGTTATAGCCATTCTTTGGTCCTTCATCAGTGGTCATAGGACACTGCCCACAGAATACTACAGTGACACTGAGGTGTTTAAAAACTCCAGCAGAATTGCCTTGTCTGATCCACTCGTACCAGTGCAACACACACTAACACACCACCACCATGTCAGCTGAGATTGATCCACCACCCAAAAAATACTTGCACTATAGTGGTCCTATGAGGGTCCTGACCATTGAAGAACAGGGTGGAGGGGGACTTACAAAGTATGCAGAGCAAAAATTTTTGTAGGTAGTCACTGATATCTTTTGAACTAGGTAAGAGTATTCATACCATTTACACCTAAAGAAGAGTTTTATAATAGCATGCCGTTAGTATGCTATTGTTAGAGTTATGAGTGACATGTAATAGAACAGGGTACATATGTATGATCTGCGCAAGGTATTCACGAACACACACTCTCTGCACATGCACGCAGTGTTAGATGCGTCTCCTCCTTGTGCGTACTGCTCTGATCTCCCGCTCTCTCAGACGCAGGCACACACACCCTGTTCCCTACTCACAGCCGCTGCAGGCCATGTTATATAGAACAGCTCCTGTGGGACAGACTCACACCCACTGAGCAGATATGAAGCAGGGGGAGCTGAGGAAAACAAAACACACCAAAAGGGGGGAATAAATTCACACATACACACTGTGCTGCATATATGTACATGTATATGTGCCTACCAATGCTCGGCCCTCGGTTGTCATGGCAACTCAGCATATCGACAGCGTTCCTTCTGTCTACCTGTCAACACCTCTCCCTGTGATTCAGCGGTGCAGTGTGAATGAGAGGCTCTGGCGATTCACAGAAATTTCAGAGTGCGCGTGAAATTGCAGAGTGGCAGTTGAAAGTGCATGTCTTTGTGTTCTTGTTTGTCATTTTTTTCACTCATGCTTATTTTTTACTGAAGTATGCATGTGTATAAATATGCGTGTGTGTGTGTGTGTACGATATGGATACGTGAAAGCAATGAAAAAATTATGAAAAAATGTGAAAAAAAATGTGAGCAAAAGAAAGATACAGAGACAAAAAGAAAGGAAGAGATAAGAGAAAGTGAGTGAATAAAAGATTAAGAATGACAAAGAGGCCATGCAAGAGAGGGAGAGAGAAATGGAAAGAGAGGCACGTACAGAAAGAAGGACAAGGAGAGTTAGATGGATGGAAAGGGAGACAGAGAAAGAAAGAAAGAAAGAAAGAAAGAAAGAAAGAAAGAAAGAAAGAAAGAAAGAGAGCAAAGAACAAAGGAGCAAGAGAGAAAAAATGCAAAAGATGAAAAGCAATAGAGAAAGAAGGAAAGAAAAAAGTAAAAAGAGAAAGAGAGAAATGATAGGGAAAATGAGAGACTAAGAACGTTAGAAAGAGAGAGAGAGATACAGAAAAGGAAAGAGGTAGAAGGTGAGAAAAAATGAGAGAATGAAGAAGAAAGAAAATGGAAAGAGAAAGGAATAGAGCAAAAGAAATAGAAATGAAGAGAGAGATAGAAAGAAAGACAAATCCTTCCAGCCAGATACTGCAGTCTCTTCAGAGAGAGAGAGAGAGAGAGAGAGAGAGAGAGAGAGAGAGAGAGAGAGAGAGAGAGAGAGAGAGAAGGAGACAGAGAGAGAAACTGAATGCTGTAGGGGGCTGTTTAGGGTGGAATACACTGAAAAGCACTGGCACTGCCACATAGAACTACAAACAACCAGCTCTTCTCTCTCTCTCTCTCTCTCTCTCTCTCTCTCTCTCACTCTCTCTCTCGCTCTCTCTCTCTCTCTCTCTCTCTCTCTCTCTCTCTCTCTCTCTCTCTCTCTCTCTCTCTCTCTGAAGACACTGCAGTAGCTGGCTGTAAGGATCTCTCTGAAGCCAGTCAGCCACAAAAGCCCAGCAGATTTCTGCAAAGCTGGGTCTTCATGATACACAACTAGGCCATAAGAGATACATAATTCACATGTAAATATCCCTGTGAGCCCCACACATGCACACAGTGGTCCTGCAAACACTGGCAGTCAACTGGAGCTGGAGTATCAAAAGGAGTCATCCTTCTCTGACTGGCACAAGCTCACCCCTTTATGGGTTTATTAAATATTCCTTTAAATCTCTCTGTTTCTGAAGGGTGTGTGTTTGTGTGTGTGTGCATGTTTGTGTGTTTCCTTTCACAATACATGACAGTGTGTGTGTGTTAATGTTGTGTTAACACTACATTGATGATTGCTTTGCTGATGTTGCAGTCTCTCGGGTTGTCCGATAGCTGCTGCTGAGAAGATGGCTAAGGTTCAGGAGAAGCACCAGTCCTGCGACGGCACCAAGTCCAACCAAGCGTCTGACCGTGTGCTAAGGTACTACACTCATTTAAACTTTGAGTTTTGTATATAGCATCTCTGCCTCTGAGAACAACATGGCCATGTTTTAATAAATACAGACTAATACATTAATAGCCTTCGTTTAGATATACAGCTGTTTCCATCATCAATAAATGAAGTCACATGTATTAGAATTTACGTACTGAAATGATCAGATGTGCCTTTAGAATTCATCAGACTTTAATTTTCAAACACTAATGTTTCTTAAACTCACAAATCACTGCAGTTTCTAAAAGTGAGATTGGAATAATGGTCTTGGAATGTGTCCTGAACATTTACCATCATCTAACAGTGTATTAACAGCAGGAAAAGGAACATTTCTAGGATATAGAGTATGCTCTGATTGCAACATCCCCTTAAAAGTCTCTGCGAACAAAAGGATGGTGTAATAGGACATTTGTCACACTTAGCTTATTGAAACAAGCAGAGAAATAGTGGTTCTGAACTTAAGTAGAACACACATATGCACACACACACACACACACACACACTTATTTTCTAAACCACTTATCCATCTGGGTCGAGGGGGGAGCTGGAGCCTATCCCAGTGGTCATAGGGCAGAAGGCAGGATACATCCTGGGCAGGCCTCCAGTCCATCACAGGGCTTAAGTAGCACAGGAAATATTTATTTATGATTTGAACTTAATGAGGCGGCACGGTGGCATGCTGGGTAGTGCTGTTGCCTCACAGCAAGTAGGGCCTGGGTTCAATTCCCCGGCCGGGTGACCAGGGTCCTTTCTGTGTGGAGTTTGCATGTTCTCCCTGTGTCTGTGTGGGTTTCCTCTGGGTGTTCTGGTTTCCCCCCACAGTCTAAAGACATGCAGTCAGGCCAATTGGACATGGTAAATTGCTGTGAGTGAATGTGTCTGTCTGTCTGCCCTGCGAGGGACTGGCAACCTGTCCAGGCTCCAGCACCCCCCCCCATGCGACCCAGAAAGAGAAGCGGCTTAGAAGATGTGTGTGTGATTTGAATTTATGCACACAGGCTTACTTTGTATTAAGACAATCTTTTTTTAATGATAAAAAGAACCAGTCATGGTACATTTAAAAATAATCTCAAAAACTATGAATACAATGATTTTGTTGAATTTAACGGTTTATTAAAAAATTTATTTAAAAATGTTACATTATTCCATTACATGTTATTTTTATGCCTAACAGAACAACATTAGATCGTTTAAATTACAGAACCTCCTCTGGTAAAACAAACCAGTGTTTTGTTTCAAGTTTAAGTACATATACTTAATATGGGGTTATATTAGGAGGGCTTAAATAAAGTAGAACCTACAGAAAATTGAGATCCTGCTCTCTATGCACTTAAAAATAATCATTAGGTGATGGAGAAAGATACTAACAGTACAGAGTGTCAATACTTTCTGTCAAAAAAGTGTTGAAATCCAATTAAATAACATTAATTATGTTCTCTTTATTATGTTTGTCAGTTTTTTAAAGTACTAAAGATGTTCAAAGTATTCACAGAAAGGCATATTTTGACTTAATGTGATATAACTTATCACAATAACAATAAATAATGTTCCCACCACTACTCTCATCTTCTAAGAGTTAACTTATATAGGTAATGTAAAACTGACATAGACTAACATAAAACATAATGTAAAACTGACATAGACTTTGAGAGTAGCTGTATGTAGACCAAGCAATATCCAGTACCACTGACTTTCAATTCCAGTAATGCACAGGCCTTCTCTGTTGATGATTATCTTCTAGGCCAATGTGCTTTGTGAAACAACTGGAGATCCCACAATACGGTTACAAGAACAACATCTCTACCAGCACGCCCCGCTCCAACCTGGCTAAGGAGCTGGAGAAATACTCCAAGACCAGTTTCGACTATGGTGGGGGCTATGACAGCCAGCCCCATGCCTACAGTAAGCGTTCCCTCACCCAGAAGAACCATGGACGAGACACCTTGCCCAGGGGATACGATGGTGAGTACAACCTGCTCATTCTTTTCTTTTTCTGGAAGCTTTCTTTAACAACAAATCTAAGATATGATGATCTTCTCTCTGGATGTGGGATGTAACAATTTGTATATTCATTCATCTTGTTATCAGAAAGCTTTAATCTCGAAGACCTTCAGCCAACAGTAGTGAACATCGCTGCTGTGAATCTCTTCTCTATATTAGAACTCCAAATGATATAGACTCTAGATGTTTTGAAGGCCAGAATCCAGCACAAATTGGGCTCCCTTATTTGAGTCTTTGATAGCTAGTCCACAAAGCTTTGCACTGGGGCATCTACTTTACCAGAAGTATGAAAACATCTATCTCAGAATCTCTTGTCGATCTGCAGTGAAGATATCATTATGAATTCAGCAGCATAGGTCATTTTTTTACACGAGTAAGCTTTCTCATTGAATGGAAGGCGAGTGTTTTGGAGCAGTGGAGGGGTGGAGTTCCCAAGATGATTTCTGGCCTACAGTAGAAATAGCTCACCTCCTAAATCTCAGGCGAGCCGTGTAGCCTGAGTCTGTCAGAGATTTGGGTTATGAGATGATGCTGGTGGTGATCTGCCTTTCTTCATTTTGACAAATGGCAAGCTTACAGGCAGGAACTGATAAGTCCCTGGTCAGACCTTCATATTTGAGGTGGATTGGTTTTCTTTGGGAAGGGACAAATTTAAGTGATTATCATTAAGATCTGTGATTTAATTCCAATATGAACTGGCAACGTCTATGTTTTATACAGCCTGACAGTAATGACTGTGGAATAAATAACCTCCTATTAACCTCCTTTCACTAGTTGAACCTGGAGCTCTACTGGAGTATTACTATTAGTCCTGCTCAAACTGACCTCATGCTAATACAATACTAAAAACCCAGGGACAGGGGAAGGTGTTTTTTAGTCAGATTGCTGAAATTTTAAGCAGCATCTAAACTTGTACACAGTTGCGTGAAAACCCAAAATGACATGTTTTGTTGATGCACGCAGGTAATCTAACTAATCTAAGAGAATACACTTACATATACCATTTTTGTCATTTTTAGTGCACAATTTCTGTCTGAGTTTAATATACTGAAAAACAAACATCACTTATAAAATGTACCATAGCTTATGCACAAGCCATGGTTTATATTTTATTTTTCCTAATATGTGAAATTCAGCAATTACACCAAAATTTTGTGTTAAAATGTGCACAAGTATGTTCTCTGTAGAGGGGGTGTTAACTTATGTTCACTAACAACATCAATAAAACGTTATTTGACCAGGGTGCCCAAACTTTTGCATATGAACTCTGATCATTTATATATTTTCATATATAAATGATCAGAATAACATCTTACTACATGCTATAATGTGGCAAGAGACAACATTATACACATGTACTTGACACAGTTAATACCCACCCTGCTTTCTTGTTCTTGATGCAAACTTAATGCAACTTTATATTTGAGTGGCAACTAATCAGATTGTTGATATTCGGCACAGTGACTGATTGTGTCACTCCCACAGTCACACACAGAGATTTAACACTCAAACAGACCCTTAGCGGGAGATATAATGGTTGATTAAAAAATGAATGTATTCAAAAGATGAGAATTTATTACGTTTATTTTTTTTTACATCTAACAGAACAGTATTAGATAGCTTTGGAACACAAAACTGGCAGAAAGCTTTGAACACACTCTGTCTCTTTGCACCTCAACTTTCTTGTGCTTTAGCAACATGAAATCTAAAGTCTGAAATCTGAGAATGCTGCAGCACCTTTTCTTCCTGCGTCAATACAAAAATCTGTTATTAGTCATGACTGCGTTGTTATTGTTATTGAGTGTGGGGCCTGTCTCTTCATTCTGATGTGAACCTCCGGGGTTTTTAAAATGTGACAGGAAATTACACAGACACTTAGTTAAGCGTGAATTGGCCACTCAAGTCCCACTCATTATATTGCTCATTAAAGAACTTTCTCTGGTAAAACAAATCCAATGTTTATGTGTTTTGTCTCAAGTTCTAAATCAGACAGTGCAGATACTTAATATAATTATAATAATGGGGTCATGTTGGGAGGGTTTAAACAGAGCAGAACCTACAGAAAAGTGAGATTCTGCTATCTATGCCCTTAAAAATATTCATTAGGAGATTGAAAAAAGATTCAGTAGCCTATATCAATACTCTCTGCGGCAAGAGTATTGAGCAGGCTCTGTGTAAAGTACAAATGCAAAAAAAAATCATAAATAAAAGAGACTAGACTGTGTTTCCAAGACAGTGATGTGCAAATCATTGAAATAGGATTTGCAGGTACTTCACACTGACATGGGATTATTTTCGCTTCAATTCTAAACTGCATGTTTCTTAAGAAGGCCAGTCAGACGTGGGCAGTCTTTCAGTTTTTGAATCTGCATCTTTCGGTGAAGTTAGTCCCACACGTACACTCACTTTTTGTTACTCTTTTTTTATTATTTTGTTAGTTTTGTGATGTGAAAGAGGACATTGTATAAGAATTGTGCAGTTGATTTACACTGCACAGCAAATGCTGTTATTCATACAAAGCAAAAAAGAAACAACCGAACAAATGAAAAAGGTTACTTTGATGAATATTTTAAATATATGTAAAGGGATTCCAGTGGCATTCATGGCCAGTGTTAATTTACATTGTCCTGTCAGACAAAAGAGAGCTTATTACCATATCCACAGCCATGGTATATTATCCTGCAGTTAAGCAACTGCTTGTTTGAAGTGGAATAATGGATGATGTTTTATTCTGGTCTGTTTTTATGGTTGATCCTCCATAAGGTTAATTTTTCCACAATTCTGCCTGAAAATGCTTTTAGTGAAGGTGCTAGTGAATTCCTGTTAACAATGTGTAGCCCTATGTTGGAAACGTAGATACACTGTCACACTGCTCTCTCTCTCTCTCTCTCTCTCTTTCTCTCTCTTTCTCTCTCTTTCTCTCTCTCTCTCTCGCTCTCTCTCGCTCTTTATCTCTCTCTCTTTCTCTCCCTCTCTCTCTCTGTATCTCTCTGTTTTTCTCTCTCAGACACATTTGCTCTCAGCATTCATCATGGAACATCAGATCATCCAATAAGCGAGTCTTGTAGGTGTCTATCTATCTATCTATCTATCTATCTATCTATCTATCTATCTATCTATCTATCTATCTATCTATCTATCTATCTGTTTAGATAGATTCACAGTATTTATCAAAGCTGTCTATCTATCTATCTATCTATCTATCTATCTATCTATCTATCTATCTATCTATCTATCTATCTATTTATCGTTCTGTCCTCCACTAAGCCTGCTTTAAGTCTGTTCACCTGTGCCAGACATATGCACTTTTTTGCATATGTCACAGTTCTATATCTCTGATAGTAAGTGTGCATGTGTGTATGTTTTTTTTGTGTGTGGGCTGTGCGTGACAGCAGCTAAGCGCTACTGTAAGACCTCCAGTCCGGCCAGCAGTACAACGAGCAGCTACGCTCCTAGCAGCAGCAGCAGCAGCAGCCTGAGCTGTGGGGGCGGCAGGGGGGGCAGAGGAGGAGAGAGCAGTGCCAGCAGTACCTGCAGCAAAAGCAGCTTCGACTACACACACGACATGGAGGCGGCGCACATGGCAGCCACAGCCATCCTCAACCTGTCCACACGCTGCAGAGAGATGCCCCAGAGCCTGACTGGCAAAGGCCCCGAACTGCTCGCACAGGTCAGCACCAGCACCTGCTCTGTCTCTCTCACTTCACCACTTAAACCCCAGGTGTTCTGTTCAGTTAGATGTCTTAAATGGCGATTTCATTGATTTTGCTAAAAGTTTGCACAGTTAAATGGTTAAAATGTAAGGAGTGTCATTCAGAGTAGTTTGATGTGAAATGCTCTGTTCAAAAGAAACTTACTGACCTGTTCCCATTGGTGGTGATAAGAACATCCAGGAGTTTCTAAAAGCTACTTCACAGAAAGTTATTAACATTATTAATTTTGCATGTATAAACTGTGGCCAGAACTGTGAATGTGCAGATCCGTTCGTTATATTGTGTATTAAATCAAATAAGTTGTAGTTGTAAGTTAAGTTGTAGACATCACAACCCCTGGTTCGTGTCACCACCATGGTAAAGAAATCTGAGTCAATAAAGTTCTGTACACTGCAGTCTCACATTACACCACTTTGAATGACTTGTTTGCATCTGAACAATTGATTTATGCAGAAATTTGAGGCTTATTTTTACACTGGCCATGAGTTACTCATTAATAATGAAATTATGAAAATATGTGCGGTTTATTTGTATGTGGTCTAGTTTTCTGACAATGTCTGATTCTCTTATTGTTGCTCTAATTTTTACAGGTTTAAAGGAATAATCTTCCATCTTTAATTTAATCTCTATCTACTGCATCTGTTGCACACAGTTGATTGCCATAGACAATCATTTTGATGCATTTGCCTTTACTTAGAAAACAGAAATTCTGTTGATGAAAAAATTTACAATAATAGTCAATAAGGCAGATAAGTGCTCTAATCCAGTCTGAAATGTTGGTCTGAAACCAAATATAATATGAGAATTTTCTGTCTGAAACTGACCTGAGCCAGTCCATCATCATGCACAGTACAAAATTAAACCTGACAGGATGGTATTAGTTGCTATGTAGTTACAATAATAGCTAAACAATATAAAACATCTAAAATAGTATGCCACAATAAAATACTCAGCTGTTCTAATAAACTTTCAACAATATGCCATTCTTAAGATGTACATATCAAGATTTTAACTCTTTGAAGAAAGATGAAACTCTTTTTTTTACATAGAACATATGGCTGCCAAACCTTGTATCTACATTTTTGTCGTTTTTATAATACAATAGAGATTGCTACTCTTTAAATTGTGAAAAAATACTGGTTATTTATAATGTTGACTCACATTAAGAATAAAGTATGTTTTTTTTCTCCTGCAAAGTTACCATTTACAGGGAGATGCCAAGTTTTGTTCTGACAGCAGTAATATAACAACATATTTAATGTATGTCATGAGCTACTTTTTGGCCAAATCGACGTAAATTAATCTAAATTTGCTGTTTATTTCCAGTGCATCTATTTTTTCATGAGCTTGTTCTTTTTTGTTAAATTCTGTCAATTTGCATAATTCCAGCATGCTAGATTAAAAACTATTTGCAGGTAAAGACAGTAGCAAAGAAGAATAAAGTAAGGTATAAAACTAAAGCAATGGAAATGCAGGGTAAAACCTGTTCAAAGTTGGAGGTGGGCTATGAAAATCTGAACATCCGAGCAGAACTCGAGCACAAAGCATATTTGGACAACCAAACCTGACCAAATATGATATTAGCAGTCAGGTTTGGACAAATATTTCCAGCTCTTGGCAGGCCTTTCCATTGCCTTCTGTTATATACAGTATAGTCAACAGTAGTAATCAGTCATATGTTACAGATATGGCAGATAGACATTAGTTTCCTCTAACTATATTTAAATTTTGCTTTGCTGCTCTGACTGAATGATAAACTAGTTCCATCTCATTCTGAGCAGTCTGAAGCAAGTCATTTATTCCATTTTCCTGTGCAGTGGTACAGCGGGTGGCATGGAGACTGCGTGTGCTGGGTGTGGTGTTACAGAGGTGCCAGGGCTGCCTTGATTTGGCATGCCGAGCAGCTGCTATGTGGGTCATCATATGAGCTTAATGGTCTGAGCAGGTCTTGATTGCTTTAGTGACACATCGATTGTGGAGATAATCTGAAAGGTGATAACAGGAGCGAAAGCAGCATCTGACAGCAGGAAGAAAGCTGGTGCAGTATTAGCCCGCTCTCTTTCTCTCTCTCTCTTCTTCTCTCTCTTTCTCTCTCTCTCTTTCTCTCTTTCACTTTCTCTCACTCTCTCTTTCTCTCTCTCTCTCTCTCTCTCGCTGTCTCTCACTCTCTCTTTCTCTCTCTTTCTCTCTCTCTCTCTCTCTCTCTCTTTCTCTCTCTCTCTCTCTCTTTCTCTCTCTCTGTCTTTCTCTCTCTCTCTCTCTCTCTCTCTCTCTCTCTGTATGAGACAAGTTGGATCGATGGTGTTTTCAGCTACAGCTCAAGCCCGGCCTGTCCTCCCATTGGGTGCAGTAGAAAGAGTGTGACCTCTCTTTAAGGACACTGGGACGAGCCAAAGCCTAGAGAAAGAGAGAGCAAGAGAAAGAGGCAGTGGGGATGATCACTAATGAGGGACTATAGATGGAGATGTAGGACAGGGAACAGTGCATCATCCTGCTGTCCTTTTTCATAAGGGTGGGCAGCAGGAAAAGAACAGAACATCACATTTCACATTTACATGAGAAACAATATGCATCATAATGTTTAGTTTTCCAGAGGTTTGGGGGAAAGGGCTATAACTAGGGTCTAAAAAATGAATGAGCCTCCCATCTGGAAATTCCTTTCAATTAATAAGATGGTAACATAAATAGCTTTAGATTAGTGTTTTTATGTCAGAATATTGTTATTTAGGCACAATAATAAATTATTCTGGGCAATCAAACTATATATCTGTATCATGTGATACCAAATAACCTACCCAACTATGATATCATCCACGTAGCATGACAGTACAATAATCTGCTCAATCACTTAAACTTTCCAGAGTAAATAAAGTTTTTATCAATAAAGTTAACATCTTAATGCATGTGGCTGTGCTCTAGTATAAATAAACATTAGGTTAGCTTTCAGTCAAGTGACTGTCAAGCTATTAGCCAAAAAAAAACCTCTCGGTACTCATGATGGGCAGCCTGAGCCTGAAGGAGCCCAGTAAAAAATTTGGAGGACCATGGGCAATTGCCCCTTCTGCCCCAGTGGTTAAACCACTGTTAGGGACCATTTTTGGAAATGTACTGGGAAACCAGTAGTGCAGAAATGATTTATTTTTTCTTAATTCCACATTTTCAAAAAAAAAAAAACTATTTAAGGAGGACCTGAAGAAAAATCAAAACAAGTAAAAAACTAGTAAATAATTGATTAATAAAATGATAATGATGGGATAATTAGCTGACATCAAATCAGTTCCTTGTTACTATGCAATTTCAATTCAGTTACAGTGTAGTTACAGTTTGTTTTTGAGGGCTGTCTATATGTACTCTATATCTATCTTTTAAAGAAAAACATGCAGTTGTTCCGTATTGTAGAACTACTGACGATATCCATGATTTACTTAGAAAAACATATTGTGACCTAATTCTGCAAATATCGTCATATTGCCACTCCTATTTTTTCTTTATCTTTGCCTTCAGTCTCTTTGTTCTTCCTTCCATATTTCTTTTGGTTTCCTCCTCTGCCTCTCTTCTGACCACCTCCTACAACTCACTTTCTCTTTTTTTTTTGTAAGCCACAGTTATTATCCATTTATTGTATATTTAATTTAATTTACATAATTGTTTATGTACAATTACATTATTCTGTAATTAATACAAAATGATGTAATTAATTACATTTACATTCAGATTACATACTTTATCAACAGGTTCAATTCTGCATGTTTTGATGATAAACAAACTGTTACAAATACGGCAAAAATTGATCCCTGACGATGCCAAGAGAGCATAACTGCGTGTTATATCTCTCTAGGTTGGTAGGATGGCCTCTCTCCCCATAAAACACTGTGATACTAGTGAACATGGGGGTCTGTTAGCTGATGTAACAGAATTGGCAGTTAGCATTCTCCTCTAGATGTGTTGCTGTCACTGACTTTATGTTAGCCGTAGTTTGAAAGCATGTAGTGGCTCACTTTATGTGCATCAGAAGATGCACATGTTAGCATTCATCTTCCCAGCTTTGTATCATCGTAGAAGGAGATAAAAAGGGGGTTTGAGCTTTAAAAAAGTTAGTGTCCAAGCTTAAACAGTTTAGTCATTTGAACTTGTTAACTGTAATAGTTTTTTGCATCATGTATTAGGTATAAATTGTCCATGACTAAGTTGGTGGAACAAATCTGGTAAAAAAAACTGTATGCATAACAATAACTTATCAGATCCAAATAATACTAAAATATCTCTTCTTCTACTTCAAAGTTTTGAATCCACCATATTTTTTTACTTGTTTTAGTGAGCTACGGGAGAGAAATAATTAATATAAAATATAAGATGTGGTGCTTTGAGGCTGACATGCCATGAGGGACCTAGGAAGGATCATTTTTGTGATTTGATACTATGCACTGTTCTGTGTGTATTTCCATGAATTTTTATTGAATTCTGCTTAACTCTTTCTTCTTTTTTCTATCTTTCTTCCCACCCTTCCTTGTCTCCTCTCCTGTTCTGTGCTGTGCAGAGTGCAGATGAGCGGGATGCAGAGGAGAACAGTACACTGGATCTGAGTGTGGGTCGTGCAGGTGGGCTGGGGGAGGCTACAGTTCTCACCCAGCTACAGCCCATGTCCCCGCAGCGCCAGGCACTGCTCAATAGCCGCTGCTACCAGATGAGCCCAGCTGACTGCTGGGACCCGCCCGTGGATTACACCAAGATTAAGCGGCTGCATGAGGACCACAAAGAGGTAGTGCCTCCAGCTCCCCACATGGGAGCACTGCTGCTTTATAGAAGTGAATACAGATAGATGGCAGAATGGGATCGATCAGCGTTTTGTCAGTGTACTGAGTATTTTATCGGAGTAATCAGTGACATTTTAACAGGGTGGCAGATAAAGCAGATACTACAGGCTGTTGCATTTTACGTTGGGGCAAATGCTGGGATATAAAAGCTAAGGATATAGTAGGTATTTTGCTGTAGTATTAAAAAAAAGATGGATGAGCTATTCCACCAAAAGAACATGAGTGACATCTAGTGGTAAAAGCTAGTACTGCGTATTGCCTGACTAGTCAAAGGATTAACCTTTTAAATTCCCAAATGTTTTACATCCTATGGCTTATTGTTCAGTTTTATGTGATTTTTTTTGTTATAGGTTAAAACTATCACATATTGTTAAGGTACAGAGGTGAAGAATGAAAGCTTGAGCAAACCAGCAGGGTAATGTGATGGAAAATATGATAACTTTACTCCTTAAATTTTAGTTTTCAGTTAGTAATCTTAAAGCTTAAGGCACCTATCAAAATAATTGTCATGCAGTTATGAAAGGGGGGAGATTAAAGTCTGGTCCCACATACACACCCTTCAGATTAGTATGTTATTCTGTCTCTAATGTTATTAGGGTCTCTAATGTCACTGAAATCATGTCAAAATGCAAATTTCTATTAAGGACTAAGTATAATCCATATACCCCAAACAAGACAATTGTTTATAAATGAGAAATACATTTCCTGCTGTGTTTCTGTCCTTATCAGGATGAGCTGGATCCATTTCAGGAGCTGCTGGAGGATCAGCAGTACCCAGGAGAGGTGTCCCTCCCCAGCCCAAAACACAAATACACCCCTTGCAAGGAGAGCAAGAAAGAGCTCCTCACGTAAGATCGGCATCCTCACATTCTTTAACAAATAATGGCTTTTGAGAACGTTAGAATGGTCATTAATTCTAAATCTGTCTCCCCAGGCTGTCCAGTTGCCAGCTGGCTGACAAGGGCATGCGTGGCATGATGGCAACCAATTCACAGGATCTGAAGTAAGCTTGACGATATCATGTTCATATCCTGTCACATGTCCTTCACTGCTGTGCAGAAATGAGGTCTAGCCCTGTGGATTCTTGCTGTATCTGTGTACAGGTGTCCAACTCCAGGTTGCGATGGCTCCGGGCACATAACAGGCAACTACGCCTCACACAGGAGGTAACCACACACACATATACACAAACATTACACTTGCTGTATAATACACATTTAGATACAATGCTGGCCAAAAGTTTTAAATCACAATTTGAAATGATAGAATCACATTTTCAACAATGTGAAATTGGGTTTTGTTGGAGATTATTGCAAAAAATTATTCTGACCTCTTTCTGCAGTCCCCCTAGTGCCAATTTCACTATTCCATCTTTGTGGATAGGTGTGAATTGTTTTCACAGTATGACATTTTCATCCCTCCTTTTTTACCCCTCATGACTCACTAGCAGCTCAACACAGAATCACAATGTTTCACACACATAGAGCCAACAGTGTCCTAGTTAATCTGATAAGTTACAAATCTTTTTTTTCCAGTTGATTTTATGAATCAATTTCCATTATGCTGGCAGAAAAACCTGCAGTCTGAATCTTTGCTTTTGCAATATATGAAGAACTCCTAACACTAGGTTTGGTTTCCTTTGAAACAGGGTAACCGTCTCTCGTGATAAAAGTGTTTGCAAAATACTGCAAATTAATTTTGTGCACAGGACTGGCAACAATCAAATCTGATCTGAAGATTGAAAAATCAGTGATAATAAAAGTGCTACTCGTAGATGAGGTGTGGTAGATGTAGGGTATGAAGCATACTCAATAGGGCATGAGTTTTATTGTACTTCACTGTGTATTGTAGTTTATTGTATTGTTTGTTATTGTATTGCATTGAATGGCACAGAGTTCTGCATTCAACTCTTTTTCTTTTTCTCTTGGTGTCTGCAGTGACATCTTGTTTCTAGCAGTATCTGAGCTCAGTCTTTTTCTCTAAGCTATTGGTAACTAGCAGAGATACGTTCTCTAGATTGATAAAGCACTTCTTGTAAGCCGCTCTGGATAAGAGCGTCTGCTAAATGCTGTAAATGTAAATGTGTCCAATCTTCCAGGCCAGCTACCGAACTGAGCTGTTTCAAGATTACACGATTTCATATATTACCCAGTTAATATGACAGGTGATTCCAAACCTTTGATTTAAGTAGTGCCAACAAAACATAATAAGGTTTCTCTCTTGCAGTTTGTCAGGCTGTCCTCGAGCAAAAAAGAGTGGAATTAAAATCATGCACAGCAAGGAGGACAAGGACGACCAGGAGCCGATCAAGTAAGTTTTCCTCAGCTTGTATGTCTTGGGGTCATGTTGTGCTCTGTTTGTGTTACAGCGTGAGCATCAGTATGAGTGTGTGTACATGCTCAGAACTCAGTACTCCCCTCGTATCTGCAGGTGTCCTGTACCAGGGTGCGACGGTCAGGGTCATGTGACAGGAAAGTATGTGTCTCACCGCAGCGCCTCCGGCTGCCCACTGGCTGCTAAGCGGCAGAAGGATGGCTTCGTAAATGGAGCTCCGTTTGCCTGGAAGTCTGGCAAGACGGATGGCATGACATGCCCCACGCCCGGCTGTGATGGCTCAGGCCATGTCAGTGGCAGTTTCCTCACACACCGCAGGTATGTATGAGAGCATGTATACCTCAGCTCCACTTACCATATAGATGCAATATCTAGTTCAATAGTTACAGACTGTAGTCCATCTGTTTCTCTACACACTTTATTAGCCCCCTTATACTCTTTTGATCTAAGGTCAGGACCCCCACATGACCATCACAGAGCAGGTATTATTTGGGTGGTGGATCAATCTCAGCGCTGCAGTGAAACTGAAGTGTTTAGTCTATATTGTGCTGGTACAAGTGCTTTAGTGTCACTCAGTGTGTGTGTGTGTGTGTGTGTGTGTATATATATATATACAGTAATGTGTGAAAGTCTTAGGCGCCCAAGACACATTTTCAATATTTACATTTACAGCATTTAGCAGATGCTCTTATCCAGAGCGACTTACAAGAAGTGCTTTGTCAACCTAGAGAAAGTATCTTTGCAAGTTAACAATAGCTTAGAGAAAAAGACAGTCCTGAGCTCAGATACTGCTAGAAACAAATGTCACTGCAGACACCAAGAGAAAAAGAAACAGAGTTGAACGCAGAACTCTGTGCCATTCAATGCAATACAATAACAATAAGATACAATACAATAAACTACAATACAGAGTGAAGTACAATAAAATAAGTGCAGCTTATAATTAAATAATTGATTATCTATTTATTTGTGTAGTTTTTAATTTTATAGATTTATAATTTATAGAATATTACTCAATAATGATTTTAGTGTGTTTGTTTGACCATTTTCAAACCTCTCCTCAAGCAAGCTCAGTATTATATGTAATTAAGAAGCATCTCCTGATTTGACCAATCAGTGCTTCATTAAATTGTGCTCATGATGTTATTGGTGATATTAACAAGTTTTTATGTTTATTTGAATTATGAATATGACTTAATTCTAATGTATATTGTGATAAACTCACTGCTGAAGTATATGTATGTATTTCCTTTGTGCAGTCTGTCTGGTTGTCCCCGTGCCACTTCAGCCATGAAGAAGTCTAGGATAACTGGAGTGGAAATGCTTACTATCAAGCAGCGTGCAAGCAAAGGTACTTTATAATTTAACTTTTTGTAATAAACACAGTGACAGCAATTTCATCCAACAGACATGATGTGATAGTATTCCTGGTTTACAGAAGTAGAGTATGTCAGTATGAAGTTCCACATGTTATTAAGAGAGGGGTCACTTTGTGTTTCTATTTAGGGATAGAGAATGATGAAGAAATCAAACAGCTGGATGAAGAAATCAAAGATCTAAATGAATCAAACAATCAAGTAGAGTCAGACATGATTAAACTTAGGACTCAGGTAAGACATTTCCCCTCATTTTTCATGATCTGCAAAAATTCACTTATCTGTAATCATGGCAACTGGCTCTGTCCTTATCCAGATAACCACCATGGAGACCAACCTGAAGTCCATGGAGGAGGAAAACAAGGCCATTGAGCAGCAGAATGACTCACTGCTGCATGAGCTGGCCAACCTCAGCCAGTCACTCATCAACAGCCTGGCCAACATCCAGCTCCCTCATATGGTACGAGACAGTGTAGCACCTGCATCACACACTCAATATGTTACAGAAATTTAATAACCAAGTTACTTATGAACAGTGAAGTCAATGATAGAGCATCTAAGAAGGAAACCATTTTATGTTTAATCTCCTTAAAGGAATAGGATGGCATTAGATTAAATTTACATAATTCCCAATGTTGACAATCAGCAAAGACATGTTTCTTTAGTGTTGCACTGGAGCTATGAGGGTAAATTAGTTATCAAGGAATGCAACATATTAGCACAGTGGAAAAAACAGATAGCATTCAAGACAGCTGCTGCTACAAAAACAATGTCCTATAATGTTAGGAATCACATAAGCAAGTCTATTTGAGATTAATTTATTTGGTCTAAAGCCAACATGACTTTGAATTCATTTTCTAACTCATGCTGAGATTCATTCTCATTGTGTACTGCAATATATTTTGAAATGAAACGTGGTATCAAGGAGGGTTTCTAAGCTAGTTCAGCATTTTGTTTGATGAGGTGGTGGGAGGAGGATTTTTACCAACCACTAGTGCACAGTGATGCAATCAAAAATCAGCAGATGTTTTAGAAGCAGGTAAAAGTCAACAGAAAATACAACACACAAGAAAATGCACCATGCTTACAGAAAATACTAGAGTTTTGTCTTTTACATTATATGACGTGATAATATGGACAGAGACCAGTTCTAACAAAGTAGAAAAAGGTCCATTTTAATTTTAGGTTGGCGTTTAGCAAGTGTTAGATTATTTAGGATTGCAGTTTGAACTATGCTAAGCTTTACTTACTTGTTGGCTACATTAGTCTGATAGCTCCAGTGCAAAACTAAGAAAGCAAGCTTCAGACACCAAACCTGTCTTGATTAATCATCTGGGGGGAAATTGTGTAAACGTGATTTTTCATTTAACTATTCCTTTAATGGTCTACAAATTATTTGGCAAAACTCAAAAGATCAAGTCATGTCAAATCAAAATTTTCCCATAATGTATAGTATGAAGCAGCACTGGACAGTGTTAACATAGCCCAAGTCTTTCTAATGGGACAGTGATAGAGCTGAGTTCCTTCCATCTGCTTCTTTATGTATGTTGTTGAGTTTCTCGCAGCTCCATGTGCTTCTGTGCTTAGGTCACTTCCCTTACTGGTCATTCTATGAAAAAAACTTCACTCCAGCGACTGCTTTTCAGTTGAGTAAGAACATGGCTGCTGCGCCTGCTCATGGTACTGACCATGACAGGTCTGTACTGACTGAAAGAGGGTATGATTGGACAATCCCTGCTCTTCAGCGGTAGCCATGTTGGTAAACAACTGAAAGATGTCCCTTTTGAATATGGCTCCTCAGTTCTCCACCTCCACCTCAGTGAAATGGAACTGAATGCAGGAACCCTGTTGGGGTTCCTCACATCTCATCAGCATTGGATGACTGTTGGCTTTTTATGTGCTGTTCTAATTCTTTACATTGTATATTAGGAGTCCAAAACCAAAGTGGGTACATAGCGTTTCTGAAAATCAACTGTTAGATTACTGGCTGTGCATTTTTTACTGTATCATACAGAGAAATTTGCACCATCTGTAAGAAAGCTTCATGCCCAGCTAATAGTATTCTCTCTACACCTCTCCCCTGTAGAAACCGGTGCCACTGAAAGAGGCCCCTGTTAAAAATTACTGCTGTTTACAGATGCCCCACAGAGTAAGAGATTCATTTTCCATAGTCTAACTTTATCCTTTTCCTCACTATCATTTTCTTCCCTGTAGCCCTTTTCCTCTCCGTTACACACACTGTGGTGTATATACATCACAAATGTCCATACATGTTGCCACATTTTAGCCAATAAGTTTAAAAAAGTGCAGAACAACAGTTTATTGCAGCTCGTACTTTACAAGCTGGGGTTACAGTATGAGCCATATTTATTCATTTGCATAATGTCTTTCGTTAAAATGTTTCCAACCAGGTAGAGCACATGTGTCAAGCTCCAGTCCTTGCGGGCCAAAACACTGCAGACTTCAGCACACTGCCTCATAAACACACCCAATTCAGCTTATCAACCAGTTAGCAAGGCCTTCATGAACTGAATTCAGAGTATTAGATTAGGGTACATGTTAATATCTGCAGCACTTTGGCCCGGAGGGCCTCACAGTTTGACATGCCTGTGGTAGAGTGACATTTAGTGGGCTGGTGCTTGTTGATACTTCTTTGCCTTCCATGACACTGCCACTTTTGTGTTTTTACTTCATTAGTGAGTATCAGTACTGCTGAAACACTCATATGCATGAAATTCACCATAAGGCATGCACTCATAGCACATTTGCCTTTTTGTTACATTGTCCATCTTATGATTTTGTCAGTTTAGTGTAAAATAAAAGAACATTTCTTGGTTAGAATGATTTGCCTGTAGAATAAGTCTGTTAGATGTGTCAAAAGAAATTGTTGAAGGTAATGCTTGACATTTTAAATTATTAACTATGTATACACTCTACTTTTATATACTTATTCTGTCCCTTTTAGCTAGATATATTAAAATAAAGAGGCCCTTCTTTCCCTAAAACTTACCTCTCCCCTGTCCCTTTTCTGTTATATTCTACAAAATCTGTACTAAGTAACATTAAGTGAAAATTCTAAGTTCATCTTCAAGAGCACTTCTGACTTTGGCCAACCTTCACTGATTCCAATCTGTTTCGCAGGAGCCGATGAACGAGCAAAACTTTGATAGTTACGTGAGCACTTTGACAGATATGTACACTCATCAGGACCAGTACCAGAGCCCTGAGAACAAGGCCCTGCTGGAGAACATCAAACAGGCTGTGCAGGGCATCCAGGTGTAGCTCGCCGAGACGCTGCCAGGTAATGGGGTCGCATACGCAAGCGCTGATCAGCAAAAACAAAACAAAAAAGAGGAATGAAGAAACAAGAAAAAAACATGTACAAATGCGGATAATGATTATGATTTTTTGCTGCTGTAATTTATTGTATTATCTTGCATTATTTATGATTCTGTTATGCTTTTGAGGGGGAAAAAATACCTAACTTATTTGTTGCCTTGCTTTAAAGATGATTACCAATGGCAAATGTTTTGAGGAACATTCATGTTTTGTACATTTTTCATATGACCTGACATAATGTGATGTACTGTTTATAGCTGCTAATGTATGCACATTTTAGTGTATATGTATTTACTAATTGTAAACAAAACCATCCATTGTTTTAAAAGCTTACTGACAAAATGGGGGGGAGAAAAAAAACATTGCAGTGTTGAAGAGGAGAGGTAAACGGGAATGTAAAGGGCAATCAGCTAATAAGCTTTTTTCTTTTTGGAAACAAGAGGAGTTCAGTATGTGCTGTGCAGGTTGTTCAATGGATGTTAAATGGTTAATTTTGTAACAATATTACGGAACTTCATAAAGATTCATCTTTTGTTCAGAGATACATTTTACAGTGGTCAGTGTGGGCACTCTAATGAAATACATGTATTGCTCTTTGTGCTTTTGTTTGTTTTTCAAAAGGTTTAAAAAAAAAACAATAAAAATGAACGGACAAAAAGACCTCAACATTCTCGTGAAACATCATAACACGGAACCCCACTTAGTGCAAATCCCAAGATCGTGAGAGATATATTTCATAACCGACACCATTCTTAACGTTATTTCCATTTAGTGAAGGCCAATCACTATGGAAAGAAATTTTAAGGAGACAATCCAGCATAAATTGTGAATTTATGATCGTAAACTATTAGTAGGTAGTGAGATATAGCATATCAGCAATATATGACAATGAATCAATCATTTATTTAGATATGGGATGCAAAAGTTCGGGTATATGCAATTTCTTATTCTTGACATCACAGAAAACTGAGTAATCTTTTTACTAAATGTAAAGTATTAAGTTTTATATAAATCTTTTACTACAATCATGTTTTAGGGTTTAAACATGAGTGATCAAGTCCAAATGGATGAATGCATATGCATTATGGTTTTACATTTCTCATGTTCTGTTTTGCACAGGGACGCCTTCGTTTCCATGTTTTGATGTTTTTTTATTATTTGTTTTAAAAAGTAAAAATAACAGGGAGGTGCCCAGAAGCCAGAATAGTGGGGAAAGTTTTTTGGTGTTTTTTTTTTTTGTTTGTTTTGGGGGGAAGGTTTGGGTTGTTGTGGGGTTTATTTTGGTTGGGGGTGGCAGAGAGTAAATCTGTATGTGAATGTGAGATTAAGTGTGTTGGACTTACAGGGTTAACATCACAATTTGTTGCATCATTGCATCACAGTTATGCAGCACTTGTCTTGTAGGATTGTTCAGTTATCATGTAGAAAAGCGTAAAAATCGGCATCAGATGCAAAACACATTGCTATATTTCCATTATGACCTGTCAGAACATTACACCTCAAGGGCAGTTTCCCTTACATTTGTGGAAACCTGTGACTCATTGTCTTGTTATTCATTTTTGAGTTTGTGTCTATCACAAATCAGAAGCACTTTAAGCTCTATGAATCACAGAAATTCAAGCAAGATGTTACAGATCATTTTTATGAATTGGACAGTGACGTTGTGGGGGCCTAACATCCTATGGGTGCACATTTAAGCATTTGTGATTCGTGATCACTTTACATTACTCATTTAAGGAACTACACTATAGGCCAGTTTCCTGGAAGTAGATTAAGCCTAGTCCATGTGCACAGTGGTGAACCATCATTGGAAGTTCTTTTTAGTCTAGGATTAGACTTAAAATTGGTCTGGAAGAATGGCTTTGTGCGTCTAAAAGATTGCAGACATCTTGCAGATTCTTCCAAGATCAGGGGTATTAATAGGGAGTTTGACCCCCTTTACTGCAGTAACAGTCACAACTCTTTAGGGAAGGCTTTACACTAGATGTGGTAACATTCCTGTGATGATTTGATTGCATACAGCCACAAGAGCATTAGTAAGGTCTGCTACTGATGTTGGATGATTAGTTCTGTATCACAAAAGCCACTCCAACTCACCCCTAAAGAAAGGGAGAAAGCTCCATCACTCCAGGGAACACAGTCCTTTATGCCTCATTAGCCCAGTTATTCTCAAACTTTTGTATTCTAAGACCAGTTATTAACTTAACAAACAAGGACCATTAGTGCTGTTCTATGACAATAGAGCTAACTTATTAAGGGGGCACCTTGTGGCTATGAATTGTGATTGGCTGGCACACATATAAAATTTTAATGATGTTTAATAACATGTACCATTTTTAAACAAGTACCACTTTTTTAGATATGGCCAATGCAGATTTAATAAACTGACAAAATTAAAAATGCTAAGCTGATTTTTTCTATGGCCATGCTCTCCAATTTGAGAACCGCTGCTCTGCTTGGCTACAGAGCATCCCATGCTGTAGGCAATGGTTTTCTTTGGAGATTATCTAAGATGTATCTGCACTACTAAACACCTGTGTCAGTGCCTGTGGTGCACCAGTAGTTGGATTCATTTATTAGAAGGGGTGTCCGGGAACTTTTGGACATACAGGGTTGGTTTGTCCTGGTCTACATTTTCCTGTCAATGGAGAATCTTCATTCAGAATGTTGTGTAATCCTGGACTCGGCTTGATCCCCATCCAGGAAATCGGCCCATAATGTATGTGTGCACCCACCTCTAACACTTGATCTCACCATTGTAAGGTGGTGTAAGGTTAAACATGGTGGCCTACATCAGGCAGTTACCAGACCAGTATTAATGCTTGAATTCAGTGGTTTGAGAGTCGGTTGTGTATAATAAGCACGAGCCTCATGTTATGTTGTCACAAAGATTGCAAAAGTGAAGCGATTGTGATTGATGGTGATTATACATGGACTGACCATGCCATTACCACACCCTTCATCTTTCTTTCTTCATTTAGACTAGCTCTGCATTTTTCAAGAGTTCATGCGAAGGTGCTAGTCATTCTCATGGTTCATCCATCCAAATGGACTAACAGGTCAAAATATCTGCCTCTCCATCTTCCTACTCCTCTCTCCAAAGCTTTGTGTATGCAGCTGCCAATATAATAATGCTTCTAATAGACCAATAGCAAAATTTCCTTTCATAAACGTATCATAACTGATTCGACAGGAAAAAAAGGATTTTAAGCACAATTCTGCTGCTCACCTTCTGTTCTAACATATTGCAGTATCTAATTAAAGAAAAATGTTATCTGTAACTATTTAAATAGAAAACACTAACTACACTATCACATGCTTGAATGCAGAATACTTTTCTTATTACTAATTGTGAATTCATCAGGTTACGATGTACCATTTGAAAATGACTTCAACAAATCATTTTAAAACAGGATTTTATATTAAAAAAAAAGAAACATGGCTTTCTCTTGGCCACCTGCTCTCTATCTAGCTCTTTCCCTATTTTATTATTATTATCATTTTTTTTTTATCACATGGCATGATTTTTGTTGATATGATACTTTTTGCTGTAAATGTTTAAGATCACACGTTGCAGTGATATTTCATTTTGAAATTGTGAACTTTGTACAATTTTTATCATGCTGGTGTTGACATCTCTTACTCAATAAAAACTTGTGTTGCCACAACGGATGTCTCCCTGCCTCTGTCCTTCTGGTCCTTATGAGACAGTAAAAAAAAACAATAATCAGCAAAAACAGCAAAAGTTGTGAAGGAAAAATGAGTATAAAGTATTCCAATTATTTTATACCATATCATATTTTCCAGATGGACCACAGTATTAACCCACATTACTAGAAATAATCCCTACTATGGGCAAAAGAGGGAGGTCAGTTGTACAGATTTTAGTCATTAAAATGAGTTTCTAATTGCTTTTTTGTGTTAAACTGCTGATGATACTGCTGTATGATTGGTCACATCTCTGACTTTTGAGGTTTATCATTTTATTTAACTGATTCATTCAGATTTCATGACATTTTCCAAATATATCACAGTACCAAATGATATTTAAGTTAGTATTAATAAAGTTGATGTCCCCAATGCATCCTATATGTTCTGGTACTCTGTGTTAAAGAATGTCTCACAAACCTCACTGCAGGTTTGGACTGGACTGTTTTGTTTCACTTCATTTTCTATTTAAAATTACACTATAAAATTACATTATACTTTACAGTGTATATTTTTGCCAGCATGGCCATAGGAGGCACCTATAGTAGGGAATAGAGCCAGCATGGACGGAAAATAAAAACATCAAGAGAAGCACCAATTAGCAGTAATGCTAACGTCCTGCGGCCCAAAACACGTTTGCTGTGGAAAAAAAAGAAATATTTTGGTATTTTTTTAAGTTTTTTAGGGAATATTGTTTTTTAGCGAAATACATCACTCTACTTTCTAAAATTAAAGAAAAGTCCTGGGCGAATGCTTAGAAACTATTTAAACTTTTAATTTTAGCCGTTTAGCGCCTTTTACTCCCATTCATTGCTCGCGGGCGCCCTCTGCTGTTTAGCGGACTCGTTTTGGTTATAATGGGGGAACCAGGAAGTGGACAGGCTGAGGGAGGACGGGAGGACGGGAGGACGGGAGGACGGGAGGACGGGAGGACGCGAGGACGGGAGGACGGGAGGACGGGAGGACGGGAGGACGGGAGGACGGGAGGACGCTCGTCATTCTCTGGTTGTAGTTATGAAAAACAGCCGCCAGAGGGCGACGTGCGGTCACATGACAGTGAGAGAAGATGTCTGCTACAGAGGAGGACACGGAACTGAGAGACCTACTGATTCAGAATTTAGAAAACAATGGCGTTTTGAACAAAATTAAGGTACGTTTGCGGTGGTACTTCACACCTAGCTTTTAATAAGCACTGCTTCTTAAAAGGAAATACCATTGAATGTTTGGTAATTATTAGAAAGGTAGCAAAGTAAGTTAACGCTACTGCTAAAGTTGTGGCTAACTAGTTAGCTAGCTAGCTAAACTGACTGACAACAAACCGTAACTATGGCTTAACGACTGGATTGCAGCAAAGTGACGACACGAAGAAAAAGCCTGCTTCCTCCACACTCTGACTTTTACGCTAACCTATACATCTTAGTATTTGTGTAGTATTTATGAACAAGTCGTTATATGTAAACGTCAGTTCCCAGCTTAAGTCAACTTCTTATTCGCCAGGTCCCGTTCGAATTTTCCAGTTCCACCTTAAATGATGCAGTAATTAAGACAGACTGAGGCGCACCAGGCTATGTAACTACTGCACCATTTAAGGTGCAACGGGAAAATTCTAGCAAGAACCGTCGAAAAGAAGAAGCTGACTTCAGAATCGTAACTTGAGTGAAAATCGTCTTGTTTTACAGGCTGAGCTTCGAGCTGCGGTGTTTCTTGCTTTAGAGGAGCAGGACAAAGTTGAGGTAACGGCGTGCATTTTCATCTTCAACAGAGGATTATGTTTTAGTTTATTAAGTTAGTAGATTTTGCATTGTGGAACGTACACCTTTCCGTTTATGTTCTCTAAACGGATGCTGACGTTCGCTGCTTGTTCGCCAGCTTTTTATTCAAAATTTTTGTTGCACTTTAAATTTCAGTCAGTAGCGAATAGGAAGCCAACTAAAGCCTTGTTTTGCTTTTAAACCATACTGAGTTACTATTATTGTCCTTTCTAGAATAAAACCCCACTTGTAAACGAAAATCTGAAAAAGTGTCTCAACTCAAAAGATGGTAAGTTAAATTGTGATGAGTTATCTCCTCAGAGTCCAGAGTTGAACTGTAGTCTTCATAAATGTGGTTCATTTCTTGCAGGGCGTCTTGTGGCCAGTTTAATCACTGACTTTCTTCAAGTCTTCAATTTAGACTTCACTCTTGCAGTTTTTGAACCAGAAATTAACACGGTAACATTTTTGTGTTATTCACCATTAACCAGACAAAACTGAACAAAACGTAGGCTGTTTAAACATGCACTACATGGACTAAAGTATTGGGACCCCAACACATTACACCTACAAGAGATGACATCCCATTCTTAATCCAGAGACCTTGATATGGAGTTGGTCCCAGCTTTGCAGCTATAACAGTTTCCACTCTTTTGGGAATGCTCATTCATCCAGAGGAGCATTTGTGAGGTCAGACAATGATGTTGGACGAAAGGGCCTGGCTTGTAATCTCCATGCTAGTTCATCCCAAAGGTGATCAGTAGGGTTGAGGTCAGGGCTCTGTGCAGGCCAGTCAAGTTCTTCACACCAAACTCACTCAGCCATACCTTTATGGACCTTGCTTTGTGCACTGGGGCTCAGTCATGGTGGAACAGAAAAGGGCCTTCCCCAAATTGTTCCCACAAAGTTGGAAACATGCAATTGTCCAAAATGTCTTGGTCTGCTGAAGCATTATGATTTCCCTTCACTGGAACTAAGGGTCCTAGGCCAGCCCCTGAAAAACAACCCCATAGCATTATCCCTCCACCTAACACTACAGCTGGCACAACGCAGTCAAGCAGATGGAGTTCTCCTGGCATTTGCCAAACCCAGAATGGTCCATCAGACTGACAGATAGAAAAGCATGATTCATCACTCCACAAAACGTGTTTCCACTGCTCTAGAGTCCAGTGGAAGCATGCTTTACACCTCTACTGCTTCCCCCACCCCCAGCCCGACACTTGGCATTGTGCATTTTGATCTTTGGCTTATGTGTAGCTTCACATTTTGTGAAGCTCCTAAAATCTAGTTCTTTTGCTGTTGCTTTCAGAGGCAGTTTGCAACTCTTTTAGTAGATGAGGATAAGCACTGTGCACTTAAGCACTTGGCACTTGTGAGTTTGCATGGTCTGCTGCTTTGCAGCTAAGCTATTGTTGTTCCTTGATGCTT